>NC_092165.1:39110723-39173223 GCF_045791955.1 Oncorhynchus clarkii lewisi
CAGCATGAACCCTCTTCACCTCCCACCTAGCAGCACACAGCTAATGAGAGGCTATTCACAGTCCTAGTCCACAGACTGAACATGAAAATCAAACGACGATAGGAAAAACACGACCAGTGATGCAGATGAAATACAGCACAACCTGGCTCTGAGACAGGGACCAGGGCAACGCCACATAGGAAGCTGCATGTGTGTGTGTGTGTGTGTGTGTCAGGGAGGTGACATCAGTGCTGGTCTGAGACTGGGACAGATGCACCAAGAGGATCCACTTACAAGGTGGAACAAAAAGAGGCAGGTATGGGGGGGCTTTAGAGCCCTTTCATAGACCCTCTCTGAGTAGAGGGGGGTGGGGAGACATAGAGAAAATGTTGGACAAGACTCAGGTCTTTAGACAACACTAACACTGGTCCCCTCTCATCCACTGAGTACCAAGACAAAGCTCCGGGGAAGGTTGATAAAACTAAGCTAGCTAAAGGGATGAGGGCCCAGCCAACGGTTATATTCAAATGTGGCACTTTGTTGGGGAACTCTTTCACTGAGCTAACAGTCTCACTGAAGACCTTCATTACAACAACCTTTCAGCAGTGAAACTCAAAACCAACCGCCACATACAGTGCATGGTGGAATGATAGAATCGGGAAATATATAGTACAAATCATTAATTCTATGAATTTCAAATTAGATAAAAATGTGAACCGTGCAATTTGGAAGAGATATTGTCTTTGTAAACGTTTCCTCTGAGTTGATCATGTTTGTTTGCAGAGCACAGACACAGCATTGTGTTGTGGGTACAGGGATGGGAAATACCTACTCATTAGAAGCCCGTTACGCATGCATCACTGTACAGAGGGGAGGGGGTTGTTCAAATCTCAACTATGCACTTATCCCTATGAAATATATTAGCATTCACAGTAGGCTATGCTATAATTTGTCAAGAACACAAACAACCAAAACCACCTCAATAAGCAACACACTAAATATGAAAAAATATATGGACAATTCCATAAAATACAGTAAATTACTGAAAAGGACAAGTAAACAGTATTTTGTCATTAATTCTACTAATTGTAGTCTACCATATGCTTCCATAGGAGGATGATAAAAGCAAAATCCCCAAATGCCATGCTTCAACTGTGGAACCTTTCAATCTGGCACTCTTAACTCCTGCATGCTGCTGAGAATATTTGCTAAATTACTACACTCTGCGTGTATAGGTACATTGTTTTGTCCACACTGTGTGATGTTAAGGTGTTGTGAGACAGAGGGTTACCCACATGTAGCTTATGTGTGTTGGGACACTGCTCCAGCTGTGACAGGAGGTCTTCTGCAGTCACCAGCCACGCCTTCACCCCACTCAGCTCCTCCCTCACCTTGTCCCTCTCCTCCACCTCCGTCCGCACCACACACCGCCCCAGCATGCTCTTCTCCTTCAGACTGTAGACACAAACAGACAGGCAGGTCTATAGTGCACCAAACAGCTGGCTAAAGTCTTAGTTACAGTGCCTTCGGAAAGTATTCAGACCCCTTGACTTCCTCGGCATTTTGTTATGGTACAGCCTTATTCTTAAATTGATTTAAAAAAAATCCTCAGCAGTCTACACACAGTACCCCATAATGACAAAGCGAAAACAGGTTTATAGACATTTTTGAAAATGTATTAAAAATAAAAAACTGAAATACCTTATTTACATAAGTATTCAAACCCTTTGCTAGGAGACTCGAAATTGAGCTCAGGTGCATCCTGTTTCCATTGATCATCCTTGAGATGTTTCTACAACTTGATTGGAGTCCACCTGTGGTAAATTCAATTGATTGGACATGACTTGGAAAGGCACACACCTGTCTATATAAGGTCCCACAGTTGACAGTGCATGTCAGAGCAAAAGCCAAGCCATGAGGTTGAAGGAATTGTCCTTAGAGCTCCGAGACAGGATTGTGTCGAGGCACAGATCTGGGGAAGGGTACCAAGAGATGTCTGCAGCATTGAAGGTCCCCAAGAACACAGTGGCCTCCATCATTCTTAAATGGTAGAAGTTTGGAACCACCAAGACTCTTCCTAGAGCTGGCCGCCCGGCCAAACTGAGCAATCGGGGGAGAAGGGCCTTGGTCAGGAAGGTGACCAAGAACCCGATGGTCACTCTGACAGAGATCTAGAGTTCCTCTGTGGAGATGGGAGAACCTTCCAGAAGGACAACCATCCCTGCAGTACTCCACCAATCAGGCCTTTACGGTAGAGTGGCCAGACGGAAGCCACTTCTCAGTAAAAGGCAAATGACAGCCTGCTTGGAGTTTCCCAAAAGGTATCTAAAACAAGATTCTCTGAAAAGATGAAACCAAGATTAAAATATTTGGCCTGAATGCCAAGCATCACGTCTGGAGGAAACCTGGCACCATCCCTACGGTGAAGCATCATCGCAGCATCATGCTGTGGGGATATTTTTCAGCGGCAGGGATTTAGAGTCTAGTCAGGATCGAGGCAAAGATGAATGGAGCAAAGTACAGAGAGATCCTTGATGAAAACCTGTCCCAGAGTGCTCAGGACCTCAGGCTTGGGCGAACGTTCACCTTCCAACAGGACAACGACCCTAAGCACACAGCCAAGATGACACAGGAGTGGCTTCGGGACAAGTCTCTGAACGTCCTTGAGTGGCCCAGGCAGATCCTGATCTTGAACCAGATCAAACATCTCTGGAGAGACCAGAAAATAGCTGTGCAGCAATGCTCCCCATCCAACCTGACAGAGCTTGAGAGGATCTGCAGAGAAGAATGGGAGAAACTCCCCAAGTAGAAGTGCTGTAATCACTACCAAAGGTGCTTCAACAAAGTACTGAGTAAATGTAAATGTCATATTTAATTTTTCTTATTATTTATAAATTAGCAAACATTTATAAAAAACTGTTTTTGTCATTATGGGGTATTGTGTGTAGATTGATGAGGGAAAAAAACAATTTAATTAACTTTAGAATATGGCTGTAACGTAACAAATTTTCGAAAAAGTCAAGTGATCTGAAAAGCTCTGCATATCACTGTGAATCAAAAACAGCTAGCATGGTACATAACCAATATAACACATAGTCCATTTAAAAAAGAGATTTAAAAAACTCTACTCTCTTACCTTGACTTCACAAGGAAAAGAGTTTCCTTTGGGAACTAAAGCTGACACCAAAATCAGGATGCAGAGCATCATCTCAATTCAGGTATTTAAGTATTTCACAACCTCTGCATCTGTGATTGTCTATCTACACAGTAGGCATGTGTGTGTATGCTGTGGATGACTGAGTAGGTATGAGTGTGCATCTTTCTGCGCTTGTTGTCCTGAGTGGAGAGGCACAGCAACCCTTTCCCGACCCACTTTTCCCAGAATGCTCATCCAAGTGTGAATGTGTGGAGCCGCTGGGAGTTTGAGTACCTATGCCCTGCACTACCACAGAAACACTGATTGGTATGACCATCAATGCAACACGCTTGGCTTTTAACACTTGTCTTAAAGCCTATAGTTGTTAATTCATGCCATATGGGCATATGCTGGCATATGGGGATTTGTGTCTTTGAGAAGTGGGAATTAAGTGTAATATTTGCGGCACCACACACTCAGCTCCTGAAACAACAATACCAAACAATGTGTTTCCTGTCCTGTCTGTTGTATGGTGGTTGACCTCTCACCTGCCATAGCGGTCCTGCATGACCTGCAACTGTTGACACAGCGGGTTGGGCGGGGCCTGCTCCAGGTGGGCGGGGACGCCCAGCAGTCTGGCGATGCGGAGCTCGAGAGCTGAGAGAGCTCGGTGCTCACAGTCTAGCCTGTCCTGGTACTGGTCCCAGTACAACAGCAGCACCTGCAGCTCTTCCCCACACACCTTTTCCCTGGAGTCATTTGGCAGCTCAGCCTCCACTTGCTCCAGCATGATGGACGCTAGCTCCATCTGAAAGGATAACAAGAATTGGAGTTAATGAGTCAGTCTGTAAAATGGCTGCTTCCAACCTGACTTTCTGTGCTGGGTGTGTAGGGAAGAGGGGGGTTTCTCTCTATATTGTGTCAATCATTGGCTGAAAGAGTTTGGTAGATTTTATATCGCAGGGTTGAAAACAATTTAATTTCAACTTAATTTCAAAGCAATTTTTAAGATTGAGGAAGAGGTGTCCAGTATCTATCATGTAACTCACGCTCTTTGTAATATCACTCCATTCGTCTGCCCTCTGATTTGAGTGAGTCTTCAGATTGCGGGTGCAACGCTGCAGTCTTGCCACCTGCCTCCAGAGCGCGCTCACCGCCCCCTCCCTGCTGCAACGGCAACCCTGCTCCGGGCACCACTCCCCCAAACACTTTAGAAGCCCAGTTACAGAGTCCACCTCCTCAGACAGAGCCTGTAAGGGAGACAGAAAGTGGTGGGTAAAAAATAGATATTTAAAAAAAAAAGAGTTAACACTACGAAAAATGTGTTTAGCATTCTTTCCCCATACCTTTAGCTTAGCTTGCTGGTCGGTGCAGTCTGTGAGAGAGCTGACTTTGTGAGAGTGACAGTAGGAGAGATGGGTCTCTGCGCTCTTTACACACTGGCAGATCTCCTCATGGCACTTCCTATACCTTCTGTGATACTCAGCACACCTACCAAACACAAGCCACATATCAATCAGGCGTCACATCAATAAGACTACTACAAATGGCATTAAGCATTAGATGGTTGGCTTGACTTGGCAGTTGAGTTTTACAATCATTTCACTATCATGACTGTATCTAAGGTCCTTTGACTCTTAAGAGA
Organism: Oncorhynchus clarkii lewisi; assembly: GCF_045791955.1. Lineage (NCBI taxonomy): Eukaryota > Metazoa > Chordata > Actinopteri > Salmoniformes > Salmonidae > Oncorhynchus > Oncorhynchus clarkii. The sequence continues at coordinate 39,115,484 of NC_092165.1, forward strand.
CAGTTTCTACCTCTGCAGGGCCTCCAGTTTGAGCTGGGCCTGGGCCTGGAGGGTGGACATCCGCACCAGGAGCTGGCTCAGCACCTCCCTCTGTAGACACTCCACCATCTGGGAGCAAAGGTAGTCATGCTGGAGGGCCAGGGTCTGGATCTGGCTTATATGGGAATGGAGCTGCTCCTCCATGGAGGCCAGGGCCTGCTGGATGTCCCTCAGCCTCTCAAGGCAACCTCCGACTGGGGCTAATGAGGGATGGAGCAGGGCCTCAGCCTCCTGGAGGAACCTGACAGCACCACTCACAGCTCCAGTGTAGTCTCTCAAAGAATTCCGTGCCTGGGAAACGCTCTCCTGAAAAATCATCACAATTTGTTACATGAATAGTCAATTACCTTTTAAATTAGTAGAACATGCATTTAATATGGTTTTGAAACACAATCAACCAAAAACAAAACAACTTGCCATTCGTAAGTCACATTCATTCAGGATTGCATTCTTCAGGTCTATCAGTTCACTATACTCCGGGGATCCATCCTGCTGTCTAGTTCCTTTCTTGCGCTCTAGAATCTTCAACACCCTCAGTCTGCACTCCACGGTCATCCGCAGGGTCACAATCCTCCAGTGCTCCTTGTCGACGGCTTCCTCTGTGGGCTCCACTTGGCATGGTTGCTGCAGCTCCCGCTGGATGTCCCTTAGGAAGGCCAGCACAGCTCTCTGCTCTGACTGGAGGTGCACCTCCTTCAGCAGGCCCCACTCCAGGATCTGGATGTTGTTGATCACAGTCATCTCCCAGGTTTGGAAGCTCTCCAGGTTATGCTTAAGCCGCCCACGCTCTGCAGACAGCTGTGAGGGATAGAGGTCCTGGGAGATGCTCTGCAGCTCATCGGCAGCCTCCTCACACAGTCTCTTTATCAGAGGGAGCTGAGTGAGGATGACCTGACCAGTCGTGTACCTCTCCTCCTCCCCCCTGTTCTCCTCCTTGGTCTGGAGGACCTGCTCCTCCACATTTTCTCGCAGTTCCTCCACACACTGCCTGAAGGTGAGGTACCTCTCGTGTTCTTTGGCCTTCATACTCAGCGTGCTCATTTTGCAGTGCAACTGGGAAATGACACACAGCAGCTCTTGTTTCTTCTCCTCAGGGATGAAGGGCTGCAGCTTGTCCACCTGGCACTTGTGCTCCATGATCATGTGTTTAAACGGCTCAATGGTGCTTAGAGTCTGCCTGGTGACCGGGAACCTGTGTCTGTTTAGGTCCACCAGCATCTGTCTCAGGCTCTTCTCCACCGTGGTCACCTTCTGCCTAGATGCATCTTGAGTCTGAAGGAGTTCCTCCAGCTCCTGCTGGTTAGCTTTCTCATAGCTGATGATGCTCTTGATGTCCTCCTGGAGGTTTGTGAGTTTCTCATTGAGGAGGCAGTTCTCTGTGATGCTGAGCTCAGAGGCAATGTCTCTGCTCCTCATGAGAAGAGCCTCGGACACAGCAGCCTGTTTCTCCGCCTCTACCAGGGTCTCCTGAATCTGTCTGACTCGGCGATCCAGGTCTTTAGCACTCTGGCCCTCCCCCTCTCCCCTCCTGGAGGCTTCTCTATGGAGGTGACCCACCACCCAGGAGTCCAGGTCTGCTATCTGCTCTGACATATTCTCTCTAGTCTGCAAGCCTGACTCCATCTCCTTCACAGCCTTGGCTAGCTTCTCTGTGGTGGACCTGGACAGACTCTCCAGGCTGACCAGGGAGGAGTGCACCATGGGGACCTCATCAGCCTGGTCCAGCTCTGGGAGCAGCTCCTCCACCTCCTCCACCAGGGCCTCCAGCTGGGCCTGCTTGGCCGCCATCTCCCACTGCAGCTTCTTCAGGTCTTTGATCTGCCGATGCACCCCCTCAGGGAGCAGGGCCACCTTCCTCCTCCGGCCCTCGATGTCGCTCTCCATCTGCTTGGCCCAGGCAAAGGCATCCATCATTACCTTGTGGATCTTATTCATGATAGGGTTGTCACTGCTGGGGGTCTGAGAGGACACCTGCTCTCCAACACGATCCAGCTGCTCCTTGACCTGTTGGAGCCCCTGTTCTATCTGCCTCATCTCCTTCTCATATAGGGAGCTGTGGGCCAGAGCCTCTGAGCCCTGCTGCAGGTAGAGGTATTTCTGCTGAGCTGCAGTCAGCTCAGCATTCACCATCATCAGCTCCTGGGCCCTCTTGCTGTCCCACTGGATTGTAGTAGAATGGGGTGAGCCTGTAGCCTTTCCTATGACCTCCAGTTGCTCCTGAAGAGAGGAGATCTCTGTGAGAAGGCTGCTGGTTTCCCTGGCATAGCCATTGACACAGTACAGGGTCTTCTCTGAAGCTCTCTCCAGTGACCTCCACTCTTCCTGCAGGCCTATCTGCTGGATCTGTGCAGCAGCTCGCTTTGCCTGGTTCAGGTGGGGGGACAGCTTGGTGAGAGTGAGGGTCAGCTCCCCCATGACGGTCCTGTCCTCCTCCATACCCCGCAGAAAGGAACGTAGCTCCTCAGCTTCTGCTGAGCTGCTCTCCACTGGGGATCTGCACACAGCATGGTAGAGGGGCATTATTAAAAAAAACGGAGCATTATAGACATATTCTCCACTATTCACTAGGCAGTATGACCATCAAATTGTATTGTGAAATTAGAAAATGCCTAATATTCTTACTGATAAAAACTAAAGTAAATCTATTCATCAGAGACTGCAGTGACAACACTCACGTTGTGAGGGCCTCCAGCTCTCCAGACAGTTTCTCCAGAGTGGCCTTGACTGTCTGTGTCTGCCTGTCCGTCTCAGTGACCAGCTGCAGCTGGGCCTCCTTACAGTGGACAGCTTCCGAGGCATCCCACACTGCTGTGCCCCACTGGCTCTCCACATGCTCAAAGGCCTCCCGGTCTGCAGTCTGAGCCTCTCTGGGCTGGGAGAACACAGACACCTGGGTCTGAGCAGCCTGTCTGCATTCCTGGAACCACAACATACAAAACACAGCATGTTCACTCTAGGAATAATGATCAACTGACTCAATAGGACAGACTTGAAAAGCTTATAACTTAAATATCAACCTCTATGTTGACATTTAAATGGGTTACTATTGTGAACTGTACTGTGGATTATGGTGTGGGTTTCTGTTGTGCATTGCTGATGTGGTTTTCTGGTGTGTTGTGTGTTGCTATTGGGTTGCGGTTTATTTTGGCCTGGCTCTCACCTCGGCCTCCTCCACCTGCAAAGCCATGGCTGCGGGGCTGAGGTCTGCAGGGCGGTTTCTGCAGCCTAGTACCCTGACCACCAGCCTGCTCAGACGAGCCTGCAGGTCAGCCAGAGACGTGTTCAGAATCCTCATGGGGTCCTCCCAAGGTTTAATCTGTGGGTACACACAAAGAGACAGTATGACCATGTGGACAGTGAACAGTGTGGTGCACTTCGACAAAGATTGAGATACTAATAATTCAAGCTATTGTAATACGTTTTTTCCTTGCCAGGGCAATTTTTTCTGAACTGCTCGCACAAACGTTCAAATATCAGACACATTTCAAACACTAATACAAAGCATTACTATCACAAACTGAAAAATGTGCATGTGCAACTCTGCACAGTAACCTTTGAGCGTACCTCAATGAGAATGCTCTTTGGTCCAGTTTGTGACAGGCGCTGGATGTCAGTGAAGATGTCCTGCATGGTGGGTCCTTCTGGTACAGCTGGGGTCTCTTTTTTCACAAAAGGGTCTGGGGTTAGAGTCTCCTTCTTTACAACAGGGACTGCTGCCTCAACAGGAGCTTCTGGCTTATCTGTGCTGCACACCTGTTGCTGCTATGAAAACCAAAATAACAATTAACCTGTGAATGAATAGCGGGCTTCCAGGCATTCACCAAAGCCTACGTCAAACCTGTGGTGTCAAAAACCACGGTTGGAAGCGGAAAAATAATACTCCCCACAACAACACTCACTGCAGTGAAGTGAACACTAGAGTGGGCAGGATCAGTGTTTAGTCTTTCTGCCTATGACATTATAGAGAGTGACATCATGAGAGAGGCGGGCAGCTCACATTCCTGTCCAGGAGCCGTGTGTTCCGTGCAAACACAGGTAAAGACCTTCCTTATATATATATATACAGTGGGGCAAAAAAGTATTTAGTCAGCCACCAAGTGTTCAAGTTCTCCCACTTAAAAAGATGAGAGGCCTGTAATTTTCATCATAGGTACACTTCAACTATGACAGACAAAATGAGAAGAAATAAATCCAGAAAATCACATTGTAGGATTTTTTATGAATTTATTTGCAAATTATGGTGGAAAATAAGTATTTGGTCAATAACAAAAGTTTATCTCAATACTTTGTTATATACCCTTTGTTGGCAATGTCAGAGGTCAAACGTTTTCTGTAAGTCTTCACAAGATTTTCACACACTGTTGCTGGTATTTTGGCCCATTCCTCCATGCAGATCTTCTCTAGAGCAGTGATGTTTTGGGGCTGTTGCTGGGCAACACGGACTTTCAACTCCCTCCAAAGATTTTCTATGGGGTTGAGATCTGGAGACTGGCTAGGCCACTCCAGGACCTTGAAATGCTTCTTACGAAGCCACTCCTTCGTTGCCCGGGCGGTGTGTTTGGGATCATTGTCATGCTGAAAGACCCAGCCACGTTTCATCTTCAATGCCCTTGCTGATGGAAGGAGGTTTTAACTCAAAATCTCACGATACATGGCCCCATTCATTCTTTCCTTTACACGGATCAGTCGTCCTGGTCCCTTTGCAGAAAAACAGCCCCAAAGCATGATGTTTCCACCCCCATGCTTCAAAGTAGGTATGGTGTTCTTTGGATGCAACTCAGGATTCTTTGTCCTCCAAACACGACGAGTTGAGTTTTTACCAAAAAGTTATATTTTGGTTTCATCTGACCATATGACATTCTCCCAATCTTCTTCTGGATCATCCAAATGCTCTCTAGCAAACTTCAGACGGGCCTGGACATGTTCTGGCTTAAGCAGAGGGACACGTCTGGCACTGCAGGATTTGAGTCCCTGGCGGCGTAGTGTGTTACTGATTGTAGGCTTTGTTACTTTGGTCCCAGCTCTCTGCAGGTCATTCACTAGGTCCCCCCGTGTGGTTCTGGGATTTTTGCTCTCCGTTATTGTGATCATTTTGACCCCACGGGGTGAGATCTTGCGTGGAGCCCCAGATCGAGGGAGATTATCAGTGGTCTTGTATGTCTTCCATTTCCTAATAATTGCTCCCACAGTTGATTTCTTCAAACCAAGCTGCTTACCTGTTGCAGATTCAGTCTTCCCAGCCTGGTGCAGGTCTACAATTTTGTTTCTGATGTCCTTTGACAGCTCTTTGGTCTTGGCCATAGTGGAGTTTGGAGTGTGACTGTTTGAGGTTGTGGACAGGTGTCTTTTATACTGATAACAAGTTCAAACAGGTGCCATTAATACAGGTAACGAGTGGAGGACAGAGGAGCCTCTTAAAGAAGAAGTTACAGGTCTGTGAGAGCCAGAAATCTTGCTTGTTTGTAGGTGACCAAATACTTATTTTCCACCATAATTTGCAAATAAATTCATAAAAAATCCTACAATGTGATTTTCTGGATTTATTTCTTCTCATTTTGTCTGTCATAGTTGAAGTGTACCTATGATGAAAATTACAGGCCTCTCATCTTTTTAAGTGGGAGAACTTGCACAATTGGTGGCTGACTAAATACTTTTTTGCCCCACTGTATATACAGTCTATGGTCAAGAGGGCACAGGCCCTTTGTTCTTTGTTCAGACTACATTGTATTCTTTAAAAAAAACATCTAAAAGTACCTTGGGTAGTTGTCCTTTGCTGCATTATGAGTGAGAACATTACAAGGGAGTAAATATTAACATTATCAACATTATCAAAAGTTATCAACAGCTATCAATGTCATTAACAAAAGACTAAGCATTCTTTGTAGACCCAAGCTACAACACACACAAAAGAACATGTGTTTTTTTCCACCTAGAGCCATGCAAACGTGGTGGTTTTAATACAATTTTGGCAATAACATTACTTCCCTGAAGCAACTTCACTCACTGTATTCACTCTCATCTTTCCAACTATTTATTTCACTCTGTCCTCTCTTTGTCTCTCTAGGTAAGACCTCTAACCCTCCTAGCTGCTCTGAGGTACAGGGGCATTCAAAATGTTCTGTCCTTTAGAACAATGTGCCACAGAACCCCAGAGATAAATCAGACTAGAATCATGCCTGTCTCACTTATACAGCTCATATTACAGAGCCTGGAGATAGAACCCCACACGTTCTCAAAACAAACATGGGGGTATTTTACAGCTTTGAGTGAGTGAGCGAGCAATGGACTCACCTGTGGCAAGTCACTGCCATCCGGCTTTGCCCTCTCTGTGCTCTCTGTTGCCATAGCAACACAACCAGGGCGCAGATTCCCAAAACACTTCTTATACAAAAACTTAAGAAGCTTCTTAAGAAAGATAGTTTGTAAATGCAATTCCTCAACAATATATTAAGGTTGAATGATTTTCTTACAAACTTCTCAAATATCTTCTTACAAATCTTCTTAAGATGTTTGTTGCTAGGCAACCGTTTTAGCTAGCTATCTAGCTAGCAGTGGCAATCATGTTAGCATATTTCTTACTGAGATGACTGTTCTAAAACAGTTTTTGGGTTTAAAATAATCAATACTGAAACTTTCAGATGAAGTTAGTGAGTAAATTAAATATGTTCAATTGCTTTCCTGAGCTTTTTCTCTCACTGGCCTGAGTGTAAGGGTTGAGCCATTTTGGAATTAACAACATTTCCAATAACATTATTTTCAAGAATCTAATTTCTTCTTAACTTTTGGCTTAAGGAGAAACATAGGAAATAGCGCAAGAAAATGTTCAAGAACCTTTGAGGAATAGCAACTTTGCTTAATTTTATAGTTAAGGAAAAAATGTCAGAAGGTTTTATGAATCTGGGCCCTGGTCCCTCCTTGAGCTCCTTCCTCTTTCGCTCCTCTTCATATGTCTGTTGTTTGTCTAATTTGGCCACACTTACCTCTGGCTGGCCTTTAGTGCTGCTCTCCCTGTCTTCTTTTCTGGTGCTCTCAGTTGCAGCTGTAGCTCCATGTTGTTTGATTGGTTGGGCAGCATCTCTCTTTGGCTGTTTTTCACTCACTGACTGACTCTCACTTTTGATTTTAGCTGACTGTTTTCTGTCTGTTTGGGCAGTAGCCTCCAACTTCACCTTTGGTTCGGTCAGACTTTCTTGCACCTCACATTGGTCATGTTCACTTCTCCACTCTTTAGCATGCTCTTCCCAGGTCCCTTTGTCCTCAACCTCAATAGCTCTGTCACTCGTTGCTTTGGAGGGTTCTGGTTGAGTCTGTGGTAGGCATGCTTTGCTAACCTCTGCCTGAGATATGTCAATTTCAGTCCACACTGTCTCTGCTTTCTCTGACTGCACTGTCTTAGTGACGTGTGTCTTTGTTTGACTGGGTTGATCAGAACCGATTACCTTGCTCTCCGGTTTAGTCACAGCTGAAGCTTCTTGTTTGACTGGTATGGTTTTCTCTTTGACAGGGGTGTGTGACAGTGGCTTAGCTTGCTGACTGTCCTGGGTGGGAGACTGTTGGCTCTTGGCTGTCTTCTTGGTCCGGGGCAGTGTGGATGGTACTGGTGCTTTTGGTTCGACTTGTGTCTGGATAGAGGTGACAGCAAGGGGTACAGCCACATCAGCCTTCTGTTTACTTATCTCAGAGGTCAGGGGTGATGCGGAAGGTGCTGGTGGAGTTGGTGCTTTTGGTTTGTCCTCTTTCCCAACAGGCTCTTTCTGGACATTACTCACTGTGGGCAGATCCGGTACAATGTACCGTTGTTCAGTCTCAGTTTTGCTGTCCTTCCATAATTCCTCAGTGTTATACTTGACCCTGTTCTCCACAGCTGTGTTGGGCTGTATGTTAGAGGCCTGGGGTAGAAGGGCCTGGGTTGTAGCCTGCTGGCTCTTGGCTGTCTTCTTAGTGCGAGGTGGTGTGGATGGTGCCTTTGCTTTGTCCTCTGTCTGGGTTGAGGTGACAGCAGGAGGTACAGCCACATCGCTCACTGTGGGCAGGTCCAGTACAATGTATCGTTGTTCAGTGTCATCCTTGCTGTCCTTCCATAACGCCTCAGTGTTATACTTTTCTTTGTTCTCCACAGCAGGCTGTGTGTTAGAGGGCTGGGCTTGCTGGCTCTTGGCTGTCTCCTTGGTACGAGGCGATGTGGATGGTGCTTTAGCTTTGTCTTCTGTCTGGATTGAAGTGACAGCATTAGCAACAGGCTCATTCTGGACATCACTCACTGTGGGCAGGTCCAGTACAATGTATCGTTGTTCAGTCTCATTGTCCTTCCATAATTCCTCAGTGTTATACTTGACACTATCCTCCACAGCTGTGTCGGGCTGTGTGTCAGAGGGCTGGGCCTGCTGGCTCTTGGCTTTTCTCTTGTTACGAGGTGGTGTGGATGGTGCCTTTGCTTTGTCATCTGTCTGGGTTGAGGTGACAGCAGGAGGTACAGCCACATCGCTCACTGTGGGCAGGTCCAGTACAATGTATCGTTGTTCAGTCTCAGTCTTGCTGTCCTTACATAACTCCTCAGTGTTATACTTGACCCTGTTCTCCACAGCAGGCTGTGTGTTAGAGGGCTGGGCCTGCTGGCTCTTGGCTTTTCTCTTGTTACGAGGTGGTGTGGATGGGGGTGGTGCTTTGACTACAGTCTGGAAAGAGGCAACAGCAGTGGGCTGAGCCACATCAGGCAAGTCCAGTATAAGGTCTGGTTGTTCAGTCTCAGTCTTGCTGTCCTTCCATAACTCCTCAGTGTCATACTTGACCTTGTTCTCCACAGCTCTGTCCGGCTGGGACTGGGGAAGCCTATTCTCAGGGTGTTCACTGGGCCTTACCGTGGAGTCCTGTGATTCTGTCTGCTGTGGACTGTGACTGGTGGACTGAGTGTCCGAGTCCATTTTGTCAGTATCAAGCACTACTGCTCCGGAGGATATGATAAGTGCGGTGTCACTGCTCATCAGTGGCCACATCTCTGGTGTCTGCACATACACAGTGTCAGTGTCCAGAATGACAGAGGACAATTTCTTCTCTAGTGGCTGCGGTGTGTCGACATCATAACACACTTGGCTTTTTGTGTCAGGGACGTGAGCTTGTTTTACCTGAGATTGTTTTACTTGTGTGTCGTCATGACTACGTTGTTTTTCAGAGTCAATATAAGCATGCTGTGAGCGTAGGGCATCTGTCAAAGATGTCTCCTGATCAAGGCCCTGGTCTATCTGGTCAGTTGCCTGACTAACCGTCTTCACAGTTGTAGTCTCTACTCTTGTAACATGAGTATCACCATGCTCCTTGACTGCAGTTCTCTCTGTCATCAGGGTCTCAGACGATCGACTCTTGGTATCTTGTATTTGGATGGTGGTGGAAGTTATGTCGGTTTCAACCGATCGAGTGGTCACTATCGTGCTCTGTTTAGGCTCTACTGCAGCTTTTGGCACCTGTGTGACAGCAGTTTTATTCTCCTTTGCCAGTTCTTGTGTCATGACAGACCCTGAACTTGGGGCTTCAGTATGCACCATGGCAGTGACAGCTGAAGTCTCTTGTTTGACTGGTATGATTTTCTCTGTGGCAGGGGGGAGTGGCTGTGGTATGATTTTCTCTGTGACAGGGGGGAGTGGCTGTGGTATTTTTTTCTCTGTGACAGGGGGGAGTGGCTGTGGTATGATTTTCTCTGTGACAGGGGGGAGTGGCTGTGGTATGTTTTTCTCTGTGACAGGGGGGAGTGGCTGTGGTATGATTTTCTCTGTGACAGGGGGGAGTGGCTGTGGTATGTTTTTCTCTGTGACAGGGGGGAGTGGTTGTGGTATGTTTTTCTCTGTGACAGGGGAGAGTGGCTGTGGTATGTTTTTCTCTGTGACAGGGGGGAGTGGCTGTGGTATGTTTTTCTCTGTGACAGGGGGGAGTGGCTGTGGTATGATTTTCTCTGTGACAGGGGGGAGTGGCTGTGGTATGATTTTCTCTGTGACAGGGGGGAGTGGCTGTGGTATGATTTTCTCTGTCTGCTTCGTCTTGGCTGTCCTCCTAGGTGGTGCGGCTGGTTTGTCTTCTGTCTGGACTGAGGTGACAGCAACGAGCTGAGTCACATCTATTTTCTGTTTACTCTTCTCAGCTACATCCTGGGAGGGAAAAGGAGAGAAAATATGAATATAAAATGTTGTTGCATTACACAGTTTAACAATGGACTGGTTGGGGATCAGTAAAGTTCTCACTTTCAGAGTCTTGGTGAGAAAGGTGCTGTGTGTGTCTGCATCCCTGAGTGTTGCAGTGGTGTCTTTCTCCAGTCTGTCTGCTTGGTCAGGCTTCAGGCAGTCCACCAGGAACTGTCTGTGAGACAGCACCTCCTTCAGGGCCTTTTGGAACTGCACACCCTCCTCTAATGCAGCCTGAAGCAGGAAGAACCACTGTCACATGTTCTACCATCAGTGAGTGATGAGTGTTTCCATGTTTTCTCAACAACTCTGAGTTCTTGGAATAGTCTATATCCCTGACCTCACTAGCTCTGATTCATGTTGTTTCAACAATCTAGCAAATGGACCACAGTGAGTGGACCTACGTCACGTATTACAGGATGTACCCATAGGCACTAAACAAAGTCCTTGATAATGTTCCTGTAATAATTGGAAATAATGACCAAATTCAAAACATCTACACACTTATGCACCCTGGCAATTACTTCAGCAAGGCATACAGGAATATTGTGTTCCCTCTACAGTTCCATTAATTTGCTCCCATACCCAGGTAGCCAACATTACTGGGAAACTTTCAATTGTATTGTATGTGATGCTCATAAAACTAGATTGTGCAATGAAAGTACAAAAGCTGACACAAACCGAATTACATATCAATTTGGATATATTGAAGACGTTAAACTTCATCATATCAACATTCATTCAGTTTGATTGAGAGGCCTGTGCTATAACCTGGATGGAGGGGGCTGTCCGTGTGGGTGAGGAGTGGTTCCACTGCTGCAGAAGCTGAACAGAGGCTGTGAGGCAGCGAGCTGTGTTCTCAGTGCAGCAGCTCTGCCTCTCACCCAACCTGGTCTTCAGACTACACACACACAGAGAGAGAGTGAGAGACAGGATATTCATATGTACAGTGCCTTGCGAAAGTATTCGGCCCCCTTGAACTTTGCGACCTTTTGCCACATTTCAGGCTTCAAACATAAAGATATAAAACTGTATTTTTTTGTGAAGAATCAACAACAAGTGGGACACAATCATGAAGTGGAACGACATTTATTGGATATTTCAAACTTTTTTAACAAATCAAAAACTGAAAAATTGGGCGTGCAAAATTATTCAGCCCCTTTACTTTCAGTGCAGCAAACTCTCTCCAGAAGTTCAGTGAGGATCTCTGAATGATCCAATGTTGACCTAAATGACTAATGATGATAAATACAATCCACCTGTGTGTAATCAAGTCTCCGTATAAATGCACCTGCACTGTGATAGTCTCAGAGGTCCGTTAAAAGCGCAGAGAGCATCATGAAGAACAAGGAACACACCAGGCAGGTCCGAGATACTGTTGTGAAGAAGTTTAAAGCCGGATTTGGATACAAAAAGATTTCCCAAGCTTTAAACATTCCAAGGAGCACTGTGCAAGCGATAATATTGAAATGGAAGGAGTATCAGACCACTGCAAATCTACCAAGACCTGGCCGTCCCTCTAAACTTTCAGCTCATACAAGGAGAAGACTGATCGGAGATGCAGCCAAGAGGCCCATGATCACTCTGGATGAACTGCAGAGATCTACAGCTGAGGTGGGAGACTCTGTCCATAGGACAACAATCAGTCGTGTATTGCACAAATCTGGCCTTTATGGAAGAGTGGCAAGAAGAAAGCCATTTCTTAAAGATATCCATAAAAAGTGTAGTTTAAAGTTTGCCACAAGCCACCTGGGAGACACACCAAACATGTGGAAGAAGGTGCTCTGGTCAGATGAAACCAAAATTGAACTTTTTGGCAACAATGCAAAACGTTATGTTTGGCGTAAAAGCAACACAGCTGAACACACCATCCCCACTGTCAAACATGGTGGTGGCAGCATCATGGTTTGGGCCTGCTTTTCTTCAGCAGGGACAGGGAAGATGGTTAAAATTGATGGAAAGATGGATGGAGCCAAATACAGGACCATTCTGGAAGAAAACCTGATGGAGTCTGCAAAAGACCTGAGACTGGGACGGAGATTTGTCTTACAACAAGACAATGATCCAAAACATAAAACAAAATCTACAATGGAATGGTTCAAAAATAAACATATCCAGGTGTTAGAATGGCCAAGTCAAAGTCCAGACCTGAATCCAATCGAGAATCTGTGGAAAGAACTGAAAACTGCTGTTCACAAATGCTCTCCATCCAACCTCACTGAGCTCAAGCTGTTTTGCAAGGAGGAATGGGAAAAAATGTCAGTCTCTCGATGTGCAAAACTGATAGAGACATACCCCAAGCGACTTACAGCTGTAATCGCAGCAAAAGGTGGCGCTTCAAAGTATTAACTTAAGGGGGCTGAATAATTTTGCACGGCCAATTTTTCAGTTTTTGATTTGTTAAAAAAGTTTGAAATATCCAATAAATGTCGTTCCACTTCATGATTGTGTCCCACTTGTTGTTGATTCTTCACAAAAAATACAGTTTTATATCTTTATGTTTGAAGCCTGAAATGTGGCAAAAGGTCGCAAAGTTCAAGGGGGCCGAATACTTTCGCAAGGCACTGTACAAGTTGATACAACCTCTTAGATTAGTTAATAGCTACTATACTAAACATCCCAGCTACTCATGTATATAAGAATTCCATGTCTCTATCTTTGCAACTTGCTACCCCTCAAACTACAAAGAAAGATCAGCATGTTCCGTTATCTATGATATAAAGGAGTAATAACAATTAAAACTGAAATTGAAATGGAAGAGAGCCAGGTGAGTTTAAACTTGGAGAGCAACAGGAAGAGGTTCTATGCACTGCACAGTTTGATAATGAGCTGAATGTTTGGGATGCCAAGTCTAGTACCTGTCGTGCTGCTGGCTCAGTAACTCCATTATGGAGATGACTTCAGCGGGAAGGTCCTCCTCTGTGGATGCAGATCTGGCAGCCTGACGCAGGTCATGAACTTTAAGCCCTAACCCCTCCAATGACCTCTCGCAGTTCTAAAGGGTGCAGAAATCACAAGTGTAAAACTCAGGTTAGAGTCTCGGAGCAATATAGAACTATAATTGATTTGTATTTGCTTTGTTGCAATTGTCCCACAGACTGTGTACATTGATTATTTTAAGTTGTTTAAAAATAAATACCGTAATATGGGAACTAGTACAGTGCCAAACAGAGCAGAGTCATTTGGAGCAGCGGAGGTACCTTGAGGCTGTGCCAGTGCTGCTGGAGCTGGGCTATGTTGGGGTGTGGCTCGCTGTAGCTCAGGGCCTGGTCCAGAGAACGGAGCTCCCACTGCAGGGCTTTGGCCCTCTCCCTCAGGCCCTGGGCCTTCTTGGCCATCTTCGCATCCAGCTCCTTCAGCTGGGCCTCGCAGCCTGCCAGCCTTTCCGTCATCTCCCTCTCAGAAGAAGTGAGGAGGTCGTGGAGGTGGCTGACCTCCAGGGTCAGGGTGTCACGACCGGCAGGGGTGCAGTGGCTGAGCAGGGTGTCTCGGATTGCGTCCAGCTCCCTCATCTCCCTCTCCTCCCTGTCGACAGTCTGGAGCAGGGCCTGGGGGGTGGAGGGCACATACAGTATTTACAACCCTCAGACTAGCAATATGGACAATATGGTCTTAACAAGCTGTCCTGAAACACATACAGTAAAACAATAGCATGACATATTTTGCGATGCACAAATAAATACACCATGACAGGGGGTGGAACAGTGGCAAAGGTACCCACAGGAATAATATTAGTCTGAGGAGAGATTAAATAGCATTAATACAACACAAATTATTCAAAACACACTCCTTTAGTTTACACAAGTTAAACAGATTTATTTTTTCTTCATAATAAGCAGGAGTCCTCGGCGTTACTCTGGACCCTGATCTCTCTTTTGACGAACATATCGAGACTGTTTCAAGGACAGCTTTTTTTCCTCTACGTAACATTGCAAAAATCAGAAACTTTCTGTCCAAAAATGATGCAGAAAAATGTATCCATGCTTTTGTTACTTCTAAGTTACACTACTGCAATGCTCTACTTTCCGGCTACCTGGATAAAGCACTAAATAAACTTCAGTTAGTGCTAAATACGGCTGCTAGAATCCTGACTAGAACCAAAAAATTTGATCATATTACTCCAGTGCTAGCCTCTCTACACTGGCTTCCTGTCAAGGTAAGGGCTGGTTTCAAGGTTTTACTGCTAACCTACAAAGTATTACATGGGCTTGCTCCTACCTATCTTTCCGATTTGGTCCTGCCGTACATACCTACACATACGCTACGGTCACAAGACGCAGGTCTCCTAATTGTCCCTAGAATTTCTAAGCAAACAGCTGGAGGCAGGGCTTTCTCCTATAGAGCTCCTTTTTTATGGAATGGTCTGCCTACCCATGTGAGAGACGCAGACTCGGTCTCAACCTGTAAGTCTTTACTGAAGACTCATCTCTTCAATAGGTCATATGATTGAGTGTAGTCTGGCCCAGGAGTGTGAAGGTGAACGGAAAGGCACTGTAGCAACGAACCGCCCTTGCTGTCTCTGCCTGGCCGGTTCCCCTCTCTCCACTGGGATTCTCTGCCTCTAACACTATTACAGGGGCTGAGTCACTGGCTTACTGGTGCTCTTCCATGCCGCCCCTAGGAGGGGTGCGTCACTTCAGTGGGTTGAGTCACTGACGTGATCTTTCTCTCTGGGTTGGCGTCCCCCCTTGGGTTGTGCCGTGGCGATGATCTTTGTGGGCTATACTCGGCCTTGTCTCAGGATGGTAAGTTGGTGGTTTGAGGATATCCCTCTAGTGGTGTGGGGGCTGTGCTTTGGCAAAGTGGGTGGGGTTATATCCTTCCTGTTTGGCCCTGTCCGGGGGTATCATCAGATGGGGCCACAGTGTCTCCTGACCCCTCCTGTCTCAGCCTCCAGTATTTATACTGCAGTAGTTTGTGTGTCGGGGGGCTAGGGTCAGTTTGTTATATCTGGAGTACTTCTCCTGTCTTATCCGGTGTCCTGTGTGAATTTAAGTATTCTCTCTTTCTCTCTTTCTTTCTCTCTCTCGGAGGACCTGAGCCCTAGGACCATGGCTCAGGACTACCTGGCATGATGACTCCTTGCTGTCCCCAGTCCACCTGGCCGTGCTGCTGCTCCAGTTTCAACTGTTCTGCCTGCGGCTATGGAACCCTGACCTGTTCACCGGACGTGCTACCTGTCCCAGGCCTGCTGTTTTCAACTCTCTAGAGACAGCAGGAGCGGTAGAGATACTCTTAATGATCGACTGTGAAAAGCCAACTGACATTTACTCCTGAGGTGCTGACTTGTTTCACCCTCAACAACTACTGTGATTATTATTATTTGACCATGCTTGTCATTTATGAACATTTGAACATCTTGGCCATGTTCTGTTATAATCTCCACCCGGCACAGCCAGCCTTTCTAGGGAGTTTTTCCTAGCCACAGTGCTTCTACACCTGCATTGCTTGCTGTTTGGGGTTTTAGGCTTAGTTTCTGTACAGCACTTTGAGATATCAGCTGATGTAAGAAGGGCTATATAAATACATTTGATTTGATTTTATATTTTGCGATGCACAAATAAGCTAATAGCAAATGGCAGGTTTCATTGCAATACAATGCTGTTCTTTCATGCTCTTTTCCATGCTCCTGTAACTAACCTTCAGGGTGTTGGCGTAGCTGTGTAGAGCCTGTCTGTCTGTGGGCTGGGGGCCCATACCCTTCACATGCTCCCTCAGCCAGTCCTGGGCTGCCCCATGCTGTTCCACTAGCTGGGCACAGTGCCTCTCCATGTGGATGCCCTCCTCCATCCTCACACAGGCCTCCTTGAACACACATACACACACAAACACACACATTATAATTACCAACACGTCTTTCAATGGGCACTGATTCAAAGAGGAAAATTACAATTATAACAATTTCTATACAATATACAGTGCATTCGGAAAGTGTTCAGACCCCTTCCCTTTTTCCACATTTTATTACGTTACAGCCTTATTCTAAAATGAATTAAAGACATTTTTTTCCTCATTAATCTACACACCAAACTTCATAATAACAAAGCAAAAACAGGTTTATAGAACATTTTTACATACGAATTCAGACACTTTGCTATGAGATTCGAAATTGAGCAATTGGGTGAGAAGGGCCTTGGTCAGGGAGGTGACCAAGAACCCGATGGTCACTCTGACAGAGCTCCAGTGTTCCTCTGTGGAGATGGGAGAACATTTAAGAAGGGCAACCATCTCTGCAGCACTCTAACAATCAGGTCTTTATGGTAGAGTGACCAGACGGGAACCACTCCTCAGTAAAAGTCACATGACAGCATGCTTGGAGTTTGCCAAAAGGAACCTAAAGACTCTGACCATGAGAAACAAGATTCTCTGGTCTGATGAAACCAAGATTAAACTCTTTAGCCTCAATGCCAAGTGTCACGTCTGGAGGAAACCTGGCACTATCCCTAAGGTGAAGCATGGTGGTGGTAGCCTCATGCTGTAGGGATGTTTTCAGCAGCAGGGACTGGAAGACTAGTCAGGATCAAGCAAAAGATGAACAGAGCAAGGGACAGCGAGATTCTTGATGAAAACCTGCTCCAGAGCACTCAGGACCTGAGACTGGGGCAAAGGTTCATCTTCCAACAGGACAAAAACCCTAAGCACACAGCCAAGACAACGCAGGAGTGGCTTCGGGACAAGTCTCTGGATGTCCTTGAATTGCCCAGCCAGAGCCCGGACTTGAACCCAATCAAACATCTCTGGAGGTACCTGAAAATAGCTGTGCAGCGACATTCCCAATCCAACCGGACAGAGCTTGAGAGGGTCTGAAGAGAAGAATGGGAGAAACTCCCCAAACACAGATGTGCCAAGCTTGTAGCGTCATACTCAAGAAGACTCAAGGCTGTAATCGCTGCCAAAGGTGCTTAAACAAATGTGAGGGATCAGCGGGATCAAGTGGTCCGACGGCACCCTCTCCTAGACGGGGGGCCGCAGTACAGCCACTACTGACGAGCTCACCTGAGGCCAATTGACTGATTGTTGTTTGTGCTCTCTTAAGGACGGGGCAGAAAGGGAGAGTGATTATGAGCCGGAGACTATGCCGAATTCCGGGACAGTAGGATCCCCTGTTATAGGTTTGGCTCAAGCTGTTGGAGTGGCGTTGGGTACCAACTGTTATTTTTTTTTTGGGGGGGGGGGGTGAATAGGTACGGCCTTTCACACAATGTACTGAGTCAAAGGTCTGAATACATAATGTAATGTGATATTTCAGTTTTTAATTTTTTATACTTTTGCATTATGACGAATTGTGTGTAGATTGGATGATGAGGGGAAAAAAACAATGATGATGAGGGGAAAAAAACTATCAAATCCATTTTAGAATAAGGCTGTATAGTAAAACAAATTGGAAAAAGTCAAGGGGTCTAAATACTTTCCGAATGCACCGAATACTACAGATGAGTGTATCACTAATCAGTATGAGTGGGGAGATCTAACACCCACCGTCAGTTCTTGGAGAAGGGCAGGGATGCATTCCTCCATGGTGGCCCAGAAGAGGTCTGTCCAGCTGGGGTCCTGGGTAAGCTGGAACATTTCCTTGCCCTGGGTGTGGAGGACAGACAGGGCTGGGGCCAGGTTCCTGGTTTTATCCAGCAGGGTCCTGGCCGTCTCCACAGCCTGCCCCCGGTCTCCCAGCCCAGGCCAGGGGAAGTGACGGGGCAGCTCTGCTGTCTGGTGCTGGACCTCAGCCAGACAGGACTGGGCTTGACACTTCTGGTACTGACAGGTCACCAGGCGTTCCACCACACCTTGCAACAGTCTGACACACCAGGGAAACATCTGTTTCACATGGTCGTTTTTTTATTCATTACACACCTTTAAATGCAATAAAATGTCACTGTACCTGTGCACCACCTCAGCATTGTGTACAACTTCTCCCCACTCCTCCTCCAAGTCTCTGACTGTCTGCTGAACCTCTCGTCTCCTGCTCTCCTCCAGGTCCTGGCTTTCACACAGACTTTGACCTCGTCTCCTCAAGTCCTGCAGCTTAGAGTCTCCCTCAGGTCTGGAACTCAGGACAGCCTGAAGAGGACATTTGAGTTAAAGGCCCAATGGAGCTGTTTTATATCAATGTCAAATCATTTCTGGGTAACAATTAAGTAACTTACTGTAATAGTTTTCTATTAAAACTGTCCAAAATACACAAACATTTTTCAAGCAATACATTTGGTAGGACTGTCTGGGAGTCGTCTGAGTGGGGAGGGAAAAACTGAAAACTAGCTGTTATTGGCAGAGAGGTTTGCAACTCTCTTTGTTATTGGTCTATTAACTAATTTACCCCCTGGTGATACCAACAAGCAAGCCGAAACTCCCCCATTGAAAAACCTGCTGATTAGAAGGTTCTGTGTATATTGTATTTTCAACCAGCAAATATCAGGAAATAACACAGATCAAATATTTTCACACTTTTACAGTGATAGTTTTATCAGCTGTTGTAAATGATGCAAAACACAGGAAAAACAGAATGTTGACTGCACTGGGACTTTAATGCAACAGAATATACAAGGAATGGTCTGACTACAGTCAATAGTATAAACTGCTTGAAGATTTGGCTTTGCAATCTTAACATAACATTTTCCTATTTTAAACAGCCAATCAATTGTGACAATACAAAGATCCTGCGGTGTAGTGTAGCGCGCACCGTTGCTCTCTGCAGCCTGTCCTGGATCTCTTCCTTGCTGCCCCGGGTGCCTGTTCCCAGGGAGTGTGTGTTCTGCTGCTGCAGTTGGAACCAGGCTCTGCTGCTCTCCTCCAGGGCCTGGAAGGCCTCTAGCTGCCTGGAGAGAGAATACCACACCTGGGCCTGACGCAGAGTCTCCTCAGCAGTCTGCAGGACTCTCCTCCACTCCTCCTCCATGTCTCTGACTGTCTGCTGAACCTCTCGTCTCCTGCTCTCCTCCAGGTCCTGATGTTCACACAGACTTTGACCTCGTCTCCTCAAGTCCTGCAGCTTAGAGTCTCCCTCAGATCTGGAACTCAGGGCAGCCTGTGGATAGAGAGACAGAAAAGGAGTAGTGCCTTAGGGCCTCAGCTAGATCGGACCTTGTTGGAAGTGTTACTGACTTGATATCTGACGTTTTTTTAGGCACAAGTAGCTATAGACTTACCTGTGCTACGTTTATTCTGTCATCAGTCTGGCTCTGGCTGCCCAGTGAGTGTAGGCGTTGTTTGTGGTCTCTGACCCAGGCCTGAATGCTTCCCTTCTGGGTAACATATTCAATCATTTCCCTCTCTATGACACTCTGAACCTCGGCCTTATCCACCACCTCCTTTGCAGCCTTAAGAACTTCTCCCCACTCCTCCTCCATGTCTCTGACTGTCTGCTGAACCTCTCGTCTCCTGCTCTCCTCCAGGTCCTGATGTTCACACAGACTTTGACCTCGTCTCCTCAAGTCCTGCAGCTTAGAGTCTCCCTCAGGTCTGGAACTCAGGACGGCCTGGTAACAGACACAAACACTAGGTAAAGACTAAGGTAGTATAGTAAGCATTATGGACTTAGACTTAGCACAAAAAATACTCAAACAAACTCAGTCCAAAACTGAGCCTAAGCTCAAGTCCTAGGCTTTGCCCTGCTGTAGCTCAGACCCAAACACTAACCATGTCTACCATTAACTGTAGACTGACCTGTGCAGTTTGCATTCTGTTCTCTGTCTTGGCCTGGCTGCCCAAAGAAAGTAAGCGTTGATGTTGGCCTTTGATCCAGGCCCTGGAGTTCTCCTTCTGGGTTTCCAAGTCTCTCAGCTGGCCTTCGATAGCACTCTGCATCTCAGCTTTGGTAAGAATCTCCTCAGCAGTCTGCAGGACTCTCCTCCACTCCTCCTCCATGTCTCTGACTGTCTGCTGAACCTCTCGTCTCCTGCTCTCCTCCAGGTCCTGATGTTCACACAGACTTTGACCTCGTCTCCTCAAGTCCTGCAGCTTAGAGTCTCCCTCAGGTCTGGAACTCAGGGCAGCCTGAAGACAAAGACAAAGGTACTCAGTCAAAACTGAATTAGGCAGTTTAGAGAAAGACCAAAAGCCAAATCCATGTTTTTATGCCAAGTAAGACTCTGATGGAAGAGCCATGAATTGTAAATTCAGAACGAATGCTGACAACAACAATAAGTCCATATCTTCGGAGGATTTATAAGCACTTCTAGCTGTACACAGACCTGTGCGGTATGTAGTCTCTCCTCAGTCTTGGTCTGGCTGCTCTGAGAGTGTAGCTGTTGTTTCTGGTCTTTCACCCAGACCCAAGTGCCTTCCTTCCAGGTTTCAAAAGCTCTCAGCTCTTTTTCTAGTACCTCAGCCCGATCCAGCGCCTCTTTTGCAGCCTGTAGGACTCTCCGCCACTCCTCTTCCATGTCTCTGACTGTCTGCTGAACCTCTCGTCTCCTGCTCTCCTCCAGGTCCTGATGTTCACACAGACTTTGACCTTGTCTCCTCAAGTCCTGCAGCTTAGAGTCTCCCTCAGGTCTGGAACTCAGGACGGCCTGGTAACAGACACAAACACTAGGTAAAGACTAAGGTAGTATAGTAAGCATTATGGACTTAGACTCAGCACAAAAAATACTATCCATTGTGGGAGACTTAGCACAAAAAGTACTATCCATAGGGGGAGACTTAGCACAAAAAATACTATCCAAAGGGGGAGACTTAGCTCAAAAAAATACTATCTATAGTGAGAGACTTAGCACAAAAAATACTATCCATATTGAGAGACAGCACAAAAAATACTATCCATGGGGGGAGACTTAGCACAAAAAATACTATCCATAGGGGGAGACTTAGCACAAAAAATACTATCCATAGGGGGAAACTTAGCACAAAAAATACTATCCAAAGGGGGAGCCTAGCCTGGGCAATGGAAATGTCTGACCTTTTTCAACAGTCTGACTGTGAACATCTGTATGAAACCCAAACTAAGGGAGACAAAGAAATTATTAAAAAACAACTTTTGATGCAATATGGAAAACAATGTGTGTAGAAGATTAATCATGAACCCAAATTGAGAACCCTTTGTTTGATTAAGGGTGAATCTGTGTGAGAGATATATTACATATAACCTACCTAAAAGCAAGAGATCGATATGTACACAGGTAAGATCAGGGATGTTTCCTCTGCGTATTGAAACAGGTAAGATCAGGGATATTGTCTCTGCATATTGAAACAGGTCAGATCAGGGATATTGCCTCAGCTTATTGAAACAGGTAAGATCAGGGATATTGCCTCAGCGTATTGAAACAGGTAAGATCAGGGATATCGTCTCTACGTATTGAAACAGGTAAGATCAGGGATATTGGCTCTATGTATTGAAACAGGTAAGATCAGGGATATTGGCTCTACGTATTGAAACAGGTCGGTATTGTGGTGAAATGGAAGAGGAAAGACTATTCCGCTATTGTGACCTCGAAGAAATAGAGACTGAAACTCATTGTATCCTCTATTGCCCTTGCTACCAAGATATACGCTTGCTTTTATTCCAGAAAGCACACCAGATATACCCTGGCATTATGTGGCTTAGCGATGAGGAGAAACTGAAATGTTTTTTTGTCCATTGTGTATTTCCATTTGCGGAATATTTAGATAAAGCCTGGAATAAAAGAAAAAGGGCTACCTATAATTAAATTGTAAAATTATTTAGTTTCTATGTGGTAAATGGTATGTGTGTATAGATTGTATATAGATTGTGTATAGATTGTATATAGATTGTGTATAGGTTTGTCTCCCATATGAATCTTCTCTTTGTGCCAGACTGGGTTCAAATATCTTCTGTTTCATTTTCCTGTATTTATTTATCTGTCTGTCTGTCTGTCTGTCTGTCTGTCTGTCTGTCTGTCTGTCTGTCTGTCTGTCTGTCTGTCTGTATGTATGTATGTATGTACGTACGTACAGTGGGGCAAAAAAGTATTTAGTCATCCACCAATTGTGCAAGTTCTCTCACTTAAAAAGATGAGTGAGGCCTGTAATTTTCATCTTAGGTACACTTCAACTATGACAGACAAAATGAGAAAAAAAATCCAGAAAATCACATTGTAGGATTTTTTATGAATTTATTTGCAAATTATGGTGGAAAATAAGTATTTGGTCACCTACAAACAAGCAAGATTTCTGGCTCTCACAGACCTGTAACTTCTTCTTTAAGAGGCTACTCTGTCCTCCACTCGTTACCTATATCAATGGCACCTGTTTGAACTTGTTATCAGTATAAAAGACACCTGTCCACAACCTCAAACAGTCACACTCCAAACTTCACTATGGCCAAGACCTAAGAGCTGTCAAAGGACACCAGAAACAAAATTGTAGACCTGCACCAGGCTGGGAAGACTGAATCTGTAATAGGTAAGCAGCTTGGTTTGAAGAAATCAACTGTGGGAGCAATTATTAGGAAATGGAAGACATACAAGACCACTGATAATCTCCCTCGATCTGGGGCTCCACGCAAGATCTCACCCTGTGGGGTCAAAATGAGCACAAGAACGGTGAGCAAAAATCCCAGAACCACACGGGGGGACCTAGTGAATGACCTGCAGAGAGCTGGGACCAAAGTAACAAAGCCTACCATCAGTAACACACTACGCCGCCAGGGACTCAAATCCTGCAGTGCCAGACGTGTCCCCCTGCTTAAGCCAGTACATGTCCAGGCCCCTCTGAAGTTTGCTAGAGAGCATTTGGATGATCCAGAAGAATATTGGGAGAATGTCATATGGGCAGATGAAACCAAAATATAACTTTTTGGTAAAAACTCAACTCGTCGTGTTTGGAGGACAAAGAATGCTGAGTTGCATCCAAAGAACACCATACCTACTGTGAAGCATGGGGGTGGACACATCATGCTTTGGGGCTGTTTTTCTGCAAAAGGAACAGGATGACAGATCCGTGTAAAGGAAAGAATGAATGGGGCCTTGTATCGTGAGATTTTGAGTGAAAACCTCCTTCCATCAGCAAGGGCATTGAAGATGAAACGTGGCTGGGTCTTTCAGCATGACAATGATCCCAAACACACCGCCCGGACAACGAAGGAGTGGCTTCGTAAGAAGCATTTCAAGGTCCTGGAGTGGCCTAGCCAGTCTCCAGATCTCAACCCCATAGAAAATCTTTGGAGGTAGTTGAAAGTCCGTGTTTCCCAGCAACAGCCCCAAAACATCACTGCTCTAGAGGAGATCTGCATGAAGGAATGGGCCAAAATACCAGCAACAGTGTGTGAAAACCTTGTGAAGACTTACATAAAACGTTTGACCTCTGTCATTGCCAACAAAGGGTATATAACAAAGTATTGAGATAAACTTTTGTTATTGACCAAATACTTATTTTCCACCATAATTTGCAAATAAATTCATAAAAAATCCTACAATGTGATTTTCTGGATTTTTTTTCTCATTTTGTCTGTCATAGTTGAAGTGTACCTATGATGAAAATGACAGGCCTCTCATCTTTTTAAGTGGGAGAACTTGCACAATTGGTGGCTGACTAAATACTTTTTTGCCCCACTGTATGTATGTATGCATGTATGCATGTATACAGTATGTATGTATATGTATGTATAATTATTGCTTGGATAACCTTATTTACTATTTTGTATTGATTTTTACTTTAACATTTTTTTTCACTCTTTATTCGATGAGCAATGCAGAGAAACCCGGAAGAAGAATTATCATTGAATTACCACAGTGAATTATTGTAATACTTGTTAAAGTGTCAATTAATCCCAGAAAGGATGGGTTGCCAATTGGCGATTTGACACGAAAGTAAAATGTCATTTATTCATTCATTCATAACAACCTTAGTCCAAAACTGAGCCTAAGCTCAAGTCCTAGGCTTTGCCCTGCTGTAGCCCAGACCCAAACACTAACCATGTCTACCATTAACTGTAGACTGACCTGTGCAGTTTGTATTCTGTTCTCTGTCTTGGCCTGGCTGCCCAAAGAAAGTAAGCGTTGATGTTGGCCTTTGATCCAGGCCCTGGAGTTCTCCTTCTGGGTTTCCAAGTCTCTCAGCTGGCCTTCGATAGCACTCTGCATCTCAGCTTTGGTAAGAATCTCCTCAGCAGTCTGCAGGACTCTCCTCCACTCCTCCTCCATGTCTCTGACTGTCTGCTGAACCTCTCGTCTCCTGCTCTCCTCCAGGCCCTGATGTTCACACAGACTTTGACCTCGTCTCCTCAAGTCCTGCAGCTTAGAGTCTCCCTCAGGTCTGCAGCTCAGGATGGTCTGAAAAGAAACACATATTTTTTTAATAAGTACATTAAGCATGTCTAATTGACTACTGGCCAAAGGCATATCCAAAACTGTATCCCAAACTAGGGCCCATGCCATGACTCTTACGTTAACCCTAAACTAACTGCCACTGTTTGTCACCCAGACAGTGTACCATACGTGTCTGTAGCAGCTGGAGACTGACCTGTGCTGTGTGTCTTTGGTCCTCAGTCTTGGCCTGGTTGCCCAGAGAGTGGAGTTGCTGCTGCTGGTCTCTGACCCAGGTCCTGGTACTTTCAGTCTGGGAGTCAAACACTCTCAGCTGGCCTTCGATAGCACTCTGCATCTCAGCTTTGGTAAGAGTTTCCTCAGCAGTCTGCAGGACTCTCCTCCACTCCTCTTCCATGTCTCTGACTGTCTGCTGAACCTCTCGTCTCCTGCTCTCCTCCAGGTCCTGATGTTCACACAGACTTTGACCTCGTCTCCTCAAGTCCTGCAGCTTAGAGTCTCCCTCAGGTCTGGAACTTAGGA
Source organism: Oncorhynchus clarkii lewisi (assembly GCF_045791955.1). Taxonomy (NCBI): domain Eukaryota; kingdom Metazoa; phylum Chordata; class Actinopteri; order Salmoniformes; family Salmonidae; genus Oncorhynchus; species Oncorhynchus clarkii. Next base: position 39,140,433 of record NC_092165.1, read on the forward strand.
CGGCCTAGTAACAGACACAAACACTAGCTTAAGACTAAGGTAGTATAGTAAGCATTATGGACTTAGACTTAGCACAAAAAATACTGTCCATTGGGGGAGACTTAGCACAAAAAATACTATCCATAGGGGGAGACTTAGCACAAAAAGTACTATCCATAGGGTGAGACTTAGCACAAAAAATACTATCCAAAGGGGGAGCCTAGCCTGGGCAATGGAAATGTCTGACCTTTTTCAACAGTCTGACTGTGAATATCTGTATGAAACCCAAATTAAGGGAGACTTAGAAATGACTAAAAAATAACTGTTGAAGCAATATTTAAAAAAATGGGTGGAGACGATTAATCATGAATCCAAAATGAGAACATTTTGTTTGATTAAGGGTGAATCTGTGTGAGAGATATATTATATATAACCTACCTAAAAGCAAGAGATCGATATGTACACAGGTAAGATCAGGGATATTGCCTCTGCGTATTGAAACTTAAGATCAGGGATATTGTCTCTGCGTATTGAAACAGGTAAGATCAGGGATATTGTCTCTGCGTATTGAAACAGGTAAGATCCGGAGATATTGTCTCTGCGTATTGAAACAGGTAAGATCAGGGATATTGTCTCTGAGAATTGAAACAGGTAAGATCAGGAATATTGTCTCTGAGAATTGAAACAGGTAAGATCAGGGATATTGCCTCTGCGTATTGAAACATGTAAGATCAAGGATATTGTCTCTGCGTATTGAAACAGGTAAGATCAGGGATATTGCCTCTGCGTATTGAAACAGGTAAGATCAGGGATATTGCCTCTGCGTATTGAAACAGGTAAAATCAGGGATATTGTCTCTGCGTATTGAAACAGGTAAGATCAGGGATATTGTCTCTGCGTATTGAAACAGGTAAGATCAAGGATATTGTCTCTGCGTATTGAAACAGGTAAGATCCGGAGATATTGTCTCTGAGAATTGAAACAGGTAAGATCAGGGATATTGTCTCTGCGTATTGAAACAGGTAAGATCCGGAGATATTGTCTCTGAGAATTGAAACAGGTAAGATCAGGGATATTGTCTCTGCGTATTGAAACGGGTAAGATCAGGGATATTGTCTCTGCGTATTGAAACAGGTAAGATCAGGGATATTGTCTCTGCGTATTGAAACAGGTAAGATCAAGGATATTGTCTCTGTCTATTGAAACAGATAAGATCAGGGATATTGCCTCTGCGTATTGAAACAGGTAAGATCAGGGATATTGTCTCTGCGTATTGAAACATAAGATCAGGGATATTGGCTCTGCGTATTGAAACATAAGATCGGGGATATTGTCTCTGCGTATTGAAACAGGTAAGATCAGGGATATTGTCTCTGCGTATTGAAACAGGTAAGATCAGGGATATTGTCTCTGCGTATTGAAACAGGTAAGATCAAGGATATTGTCTCTGTCTATTGAAACAGATAAGATCAGGGATATTGCCTCTGCGTATTGAAACAGGTAAGATCAGGGATATTGTCTCTGCGTATTGAAACATAAGATCAGCGATATTGGCTCTGCGTATTGAAACATAAGATCGGGGATATTGTCTCTGCGTATTGAAACAGGTAAGATCAGGGATATTGTCTCTGCGTATTGAAACAGGTAAGATCAGGGATATTGTCTCTGCGTATTGAAACAGGTAAGATCAAGGATATTGTCTCTGTCTATTGAAACAGATAAGATCAGGGATATTGCCTCTGCGTATTGAAACAGGTAAGATCAGGGATATTGTCTCTGCGTATTGAAACATAAGATCAGGGATATTGGCTCTGCGTATTGAAACATAAGATCGGGGATATTGTCTCTGCGTATTGAAACAGGTAAGATCAGGGATATTGTCTCTGCGTATTGAAACAGGTAAGATCAAGGATATTGTCTCTGCGTATTGAAACAGGTAAGATCAAGGATATTGTCTCTGTCTATTGAAACAGATAAGATCAGGGATATTGCCTCTGCGTATTGAAACAGGTAAGATCAGGGATATTGTCTCTGCGTATTGAAACATAAGATCAGTGATATTGTCTCTGCGTATTGAAACATAAGATCAGCGATATTGGCTCTGCGTATTGAAACATAAGATCGGGGATATTGTCTCTGCGTATTGAAACAGGTAAGATCAGGGATATTGTCTCTGCGTATTGAAACAGGTAAGATCAGGGATATTGTCTCTGCGTATTGAAACATAAGATCAGGGATATTGGCTCTGCGTATTGAAACATAATATCAGGGATATTCTCTCTGCGTATTGAAACAGGTAAGATCAGGGATATTGTCTCTGCGTATTGAAACGGGTAATATCAGGTATATTGTCTCTGCGTATTGAAACATAAGATCAGGGATATTGTCTCTGCGTATTGAAACATAAGATCAGGGATATTGGCTCTGTGTATTGAAACAGGTAAGATCAGGGATATTGTCTCTGCGTATTGAAACATAAGATCGGGGATATTGTCTCTGTGTATTGAAACAGGTAAGATCAGGGATATTGTCTCTGTCTATTGAAACAGATAAGATCAGGGATATTGCCTCTGCGTATTGAAACAGGTAAGATCAGGGATATTGTCTCTGCGTATTGAAACATAAGATCAGGGATATTGTCTCTGCGTATTGAAACATAAGATCAGGGATATTGTCTCTGCATATTGAAACAGGTAAGATCAGGGATATTGTCTCTGTGTATTGAAACAGATAAGATCAGGGATATTGCCTCTGCGTATTGAAACAGGTAATATCAGGGATATTGTCTCTGCGTATTGAAACATAAGATCAGGGATATTGTCTCTGTATATTGAAACAGGTAAGATCAGGGATATTGTCTCTGTGTATTGAAACAGGTAAGATCAGGGATATTGTCTCTGTGTATTGAAACATAAGATCAGGGATATTGTCTCTGCGTATTGAAACATAAGATCAGGGATATTGTCTCTGCGTATTGAAACAGATGAGATCAGGGATATTGGCTCTACGTATTGAAACAGGTCGGTATTGTGGTGAAATGGAAGAGGAAAGACTATTCCGCTATTGTGACCTCGAAGAAATAGAGACTGAAACTCATTGTATCCTCTATTGCCCTTGCTACCAAGATATACGCTTGCATTTATTCCAGAAAGCACACCAGATACACCAGATATACTCTTTGTTTCTGGCTCAAAACGGCCAGAAACAAAGCCCTTTTCCTCTGAAACTCGTCAGTCTATTCTTGTTCTGAGAAATGAAGGCTATTCCATGCGAGAACTTGCCAAGAAACTGAAGATCTGGTACAATGCTGTGTACTACTCCCTTCAAAGAATAGCGCAAACTGGCCCTAACCAGAATAGAAAAAGGAGTGGGAGGCCCCGGTGCACAACTGAGCAAGAGGACAAGTACATTAGAGTGTCTAGTTTGAGAAACAGCTGGCAGCTTCATTAAATAGTACCCGCAAAACACCAGCCTCAACGTCAACAATGAAGAGGTTACTCCGGGATGCTGGCCTTCTAGGCAGAGTTCCATAAAAAATCTGCCGTTTCCAGCTACAATAATCATTTACATCATTAACAATGTCTACACTGTATTTCTGATCAATTTAATGTTATTTTAATAGACAAAAAAATTGCTTTTCTTACATAAACAAGGACATTTCTAAGTGACCCCAAACTTTTGAATGGTAGTGTGTGTGTGTATATGTATGAATGTGTTTATGTATGTATAATTACAGTTTGGATTTAACCTTATTTGGGGAGGTAGGGTAGCCTAGTGGTTAGAGCATTGGACTAGTAACCGGAAGGTTGCAAGTTCAAATCCCCCAGCTGACAAGGTACAAATCTGTCATTCTGCCCCTGAACAGGCAGTTAACCCACTGTTCCTAGGCCATCATTGAAAATAAGAATTTGTTCTTAACCGACTTGCCTAGTTAAATAAAGGTCAAATAAAATAAATATTTTGCATTGATTTTTACTTTTAACATTTTTTTCACTCTTTATTCAATGAGCAATGCAGAGAACACCGGAAGAAGAATTATCATTGAATTACCACAGTGAATTATTGTAATGCTTGTTAATGTGTCAATTAATCCCAGAAGGGATGGGTTGCCAATTGGCGATTTGACACGAAAATAAACATTCATAACAACCGTAGTCCAAAACTGAGCCTAAGCCTAAGTCCTAGGCTTTGCCCTGCTGTAGCTCAGACCCAAACACTAACCATGTCTACCATTAACTGTAGACTGACCTGTGCAGTTTGCATTCTGTTCTCTGTCTTGGCCTGGCTGCCCAAAGAAAGTAAGCGTTGATGTTGGCCTTTGATCCAGGCCCTGGAGTTCTCCTTCTGGGTTTCCAAGTCTCTCAGCTGGCCTTCGATAGCACTCTGCATCTCAGCTTTGGTAAGAGTTTCCTCAGCAGTCTGCAGGACTCTCCTCCACTCCTCCTCCATGTCTCTGACTGTCTGCTGAACCTCTCGTCTCCTGCTCTCCTCCAGGCCCTGATGTTCACACAGACTTTGACCTCGTCTCCTCAAGTCCTGCAGCTTAGAGTCTCCCTCAGGTCTGCAGCTCAGGATGGTCTGAAAAGAAACACATATTTTTTTAATAAGTACATTAAGCATGTCTAATTGACTACTGGCCAAAGGCATATCCAAAACTGTATCCCAAACCAGGGCCCATGCCATGACTCTTACGTTAACCCTAAACTAACTGCCACTGTTTGTCACCCAGACAGTGTACCATACGTGTCTGTAGCAGCTGGAGACTGACCTGTGCTGTGTGTCTTTGGTCCTCAGTCTTGGCCTGGTTGCCCAGAGAGTGGAGTTGCTGCTGCTGGTCTCTGACCCAGGTCCTGGTACTTTCAGTCTGGGAGTCAAACACTCTCAGCTGGCCTTCGATAGCACTCTGCATCTCAGCTTTGGTAAGAGTTTCCTCAGCAGTCTGCAGGACTCTCCTCCACTCCTCTTCCATGTCTCTGACTGTCTGCTGAACCTCTCGTCTCCTGCTCTCCTCCAGGTCCTGATGTTCACACAGACTTTGACCTCGTCTCCTCAAGTCCTGCAGCTTAGAGTCTCCCTCAGGTCTCAAACTGAGAATGGCCTGGAGAGTAAAACACATGAACATCTTAAGGGAGTCCTCTTAATATTTTTTAATGAAGTTTTCCATCATCTCCTATTGACATACCTGTGCTGTGTGTATTCTCTCCTCTTTATGGATCTGGTGATGCTGTCGTTGTTGCTGGTCTCTAACCCAGGTCCTGGTGCTGTCAGTCTGGGTGTCAAACCTCCTACTGGTCTCCTCCAGGACTCTCTGGGTCTCAGCCTGCTGCTGCAGTCTGGCCTCCAGGCACCGGTAGCGCTGCAGGAGGTCGTCAGTGTCAGTCAGCAGGCTGTCCCCTCTCAGACCCTGCCTCTGCACCGACGAACACAGCTCACTGAGGGCCTCCACTCTCTCACTGGATCACAGAGAAGACAATGTATCACCACTACTCACTACATCACACCACCACACCACTACATCACTGCTCTACATTAACCCTCGAGCAAGTCTGCAATAACTAAATTCACCTTTCTTTGTGGAGATCTTTGAGAAAGTTGTTGACTTGTTCTCCTTCCACTGACTTGTGTTCCCAGGCCTGAAGCCAGTCATGGAAACGCTCATGTTCCTGCTGTAGACTGAAGAACACAAGAAAGACACCATGTTGACTAAAATGACGCATGCGACTGATAATGACAGTGTATAGTAGTAATGATGTATAGTAACACTGTTAGGAATAGGAGTGTATAGTATTTAGTGGTAATAGTGATTACCTGTTGAGGGTTCTGAGGACAGTGTCCAGCTGGCTCTGTCTGCCCTGACAGTGGGTTCTGAATGTGGCCAGCTCCTTCTCCTGCTCCCCCAGCCAGCTTTTCAGGTGGGCCAGCTGCTCTGGCGGAACCTGCTCTCTGCCTCTCTCCAGGTGCTCTCTCACCTGACCCAGACGCTTCTCACCATCCTTAGACGCCAGGAAACACTGGAGGAAAAATAAAGAGACATTATAACTCAGACAGAGCTGATGCTGGGGTTTCAAGCAATGTATCAGTCATGTCAAGAAAGTACTGGGATATTCTAAGTGAAATAGAGGTTCAATAGAGAGAATTCAGTCAATCCCAACCAACACTGTGTTCACCCATGTGATTACAGATCAAAAGATGTGATCAAGACCAAAACTCATCCTCCCCTTATGTCCATTTACATAGTCAGATGATTCTGTAAGATGTGATATCCAGCCTGCTACTCACAGCCAGTCTTTTCATGGATGCCTCCACGTCCTGTTTACACACTGGGTTCTCAAAGCACTCGTTCACAGACAACTGCAGGTCCTGGAACCACTCTTCAAACAAATGGCTCTCATCTGAAGAAGGGAAAATGACGAATGAAGTATTGAAAAAATTAGGGGGAACTGATACCTGACTAAACCAAGTAACCACTGAATGAAACTAGATTTTTTATAAATATTACTAAAAACATATAAAGGACTTTTGGCCAAGGGATCCATTAATGTGTAATACAATATAATATTATTCATCTACAATTTATATTCTTAACCCTGGGCAACATGGGTCTGGGAGGCTCACAGGGATATTGGTATACACAGTACTCTACCAATTATATATATTTTTTAACTCAATACTATTCCTAAGTGCACTGTAATGTACGCTTGAAAACACAACGTTTTGTATTTGTCTCATTGAAAAATGTGTAGAATTAGAAGATATTAGCTTTAAATCTGCAACAACAACCAAAACCTCTCTGCCCCATGACACAATGTGTAGAATGGCAAATTTGTTTGAAAACTGCAAAACTTCTCAGATGCCAAGAGGCGGCCCTTTTTAATGTCCTTTCCTCGGGCTCGAGACTTAGTTTGTCCAGCCATGCACTGCAGAAGTCATAGTGAAACTCCCTGATGAATTTGTTATCACAAAAGGGGTCGCCGTCCCCAAAGAAGTTTGAGAACCCCGGTCTTAAACTAAGTTTAAATGAAAGCAACAACCAATTAACAATAATTCCTTACTTTTGATGACCTTGATGAGGCCCTTTTCTCCCTCCTCCCGTTTCTGGTGGATCATGTATTTGGTGTGTGAGATGTTCTCTCTGAGCCTGGTGCAGTCTATAGACAGGGTCTGTAGCACCTGGGGGCTGGCCACACTGGACATGAGACCCACCTCCTTCAGCACGGAACCTGCCTGCTCCTCCTGGGCCTGTAGCTGCTCACACAGATCCTACACCATGACAGAAATCATGTTCAATATCAACACGGGGACCAGTCAGGTTATATTCTGGTCTATGTGGGTAGATATGTTTTGTCTGGATAGGAGTTTGTTTGTGTCATTCAAAATAGTCATCTGAACTACTCATATGAATGATACATTTCACATAGTATAAACAATGGCAGGTGAGTTTTGTCAGATGAGTTTAGTTTAATGAACGTTGTGCAGTACGAGGAGGATGTACAGTACCTGCATCTGGGCCTGGTCTCCTGGCATACTGAGCATGCCCAGAGAGGACTGGATGTTGTGCAGGGCAGACTGGCACTCTGTCATCTTCTCTGCCAGGTGTCTCTTTACAGCGATCAGCTCCTGGAAGACATCAGTGCTGTCGGAGAATAGCTCGTCCACCTGATCCATCTTCTTCCTCAGCTGGGTCTCCATCACCTGAGGTGAAAAGGGGGGGGGGGGGGGGGGGGGGTCACATGACATGGGGTGTGTTGGGGAGGGTGGGTCAGTTAAGTTGAAAATTATTGCCATTCTAGATGTCAATGCTAAATGTCACCCTTTCCAATAACATGTATCGTGTTTACAGTAAATACTATGAAATAGAGCTACCTGTATTCTGGAAATAGTTATGCTAGTTAACTCACCTGTAGCTCCAATGGGGCCTCTTGGGTTTGAAGAAGCTCCTGGATCTCAATGGACTTCTTGTGGAAACGCTCAATGTTCTCCTCATGGGCATGGATCTCATCCTGAGGAAAACAGCACAATGTCACTAAAACAGATAGACTGCTGTAGAAGACTAATGACTTCAAACAAGCATTACTGAACCAGACAAGTATTTAAGTGGTGATAATATAGGATGGTTGTTTGTGATAGGGATTGTCTTGTGTCTTACCCTCATGTTCAGGACCTCCTGTTCGTTCTGGAAGGGGTGGCTCTCTGCAAACAGGGCAAGTTTGGCCCCCGCCCAGCCGTCCACCTCTCCCCCTAACATCAGCTGCTTGTCCCACAGCTCCAGCCCCATGCGCAGGTTATCTAAGCAGGAGTCTGTCTTCTCTGTCACCTGGGTCACCCAAAAACACACAGTGTCAATCTGTGAAGTGTCACTGTGACGTGTGTGTGTGGGCATGCGTGTAATGTTTGGTGTGGTGTAGTTCAGTGTAATATAATGTATTGTTTTTTGCTCTTTACATCCAGCCACTGGTCCACCAGTCCATCAGCCTCGGCCTCAAATGGACTCTCATTACAGTCAGGGATCTTCTTCAGATGGGACTGCAGCTGTCTGCACACCCCCCTGATATCCTCCATGCCTGTCCCCAAGCCACTCAGATCCTGCTTTATACCATGGACCTGGGGAAACACATATTATAATATAACAGACTGTTAAGGCCGAAAATGAATCTAAGGTAGTGGCTGCCATCTAGTGCTATGTACTGTATATACAGGGGCAACTTCTCTCTGACAGAGGTGTATGTACAGTAAGTAGTGTTACCTTAGCTATAAGCCTCTGCAGGTTCTCCTTGCCCATGTAGGAGGCCTGCTCACTGATGGTCTGCTCCGCCTTCTGCATGGTGGTGCTTAAGTAACTGCGACAGCTCTGGAACATCTTTAGTAGTTCCAACAGGATGTTGCACTGTTCCTGTCTGCAAAGGGAGCAAAAATTGGGATATATGTAAATATTATTGAACATGTATGATTGTCAGTTTGCTTTATTCGCAGATCTGTATACTCTATCCCTCTAATAGTAGACACATTTATCCCTCTATTCTTCCTGCCCACCTGTCAGCCACAGCTCTCTGGGTGTCCTCCCACTGGGTCTTCAGCTCCTCCAGGGGATTGCCTTCTCCCTCCTGGCCCTGAGAGTGGGCCTCCCGGAGTCTCTGGAGCTCAGAGCGCTGGGAGTTCAGTTGGCCCTCCAGGTCAGACAGGACACGCAGCCTGAACAAATAAATAAAGAGGAAATATGGAATAAGTCTCTGACTTTAAAAAATTAATAATGACCACTCAAAGGTCCACCATCTCACAAACACAAACACAAACCTCTGCTGCACAGCAGGCATGGTTGGCTCCTTTAGTCCGTGCCTCTCTGCTGCCTCCTGCACCTTCCTCAGCTCCGCCAGCAAAGTCCTCCTCCTCAGGCCCAGGCCCCTCATCTCCTGCTCCCTCTGGACACTGTGCTGCTGGCTGACCAGACCGCCGTCAGCCTCCTCAAGCCGCAGCACCAAGGCAGACACCATGTCCAGGCAGGAGGCTGGGGCACCGTCCCGAGTCACAGACAGCCTGGCCCCCTGGAGTAGCAAGTCTAGCTGGGGGGCCTTGTCCCCCAGACTGTCCACACTCTGCCTGATCAGGGCCAGCTTGGAGCGGCAGTCCTGCAATACCCACGCATCGCTGCAGGGGGCACCCTGTACTCCAGAGATGTCGTGCTCTACGGTGCGCAGGGACATGAGGAAGCGGTCCAGGGCCCTGGCGGCCGCCTCGCTCTTACGGACTTGCTGTCTCAGCTTGTCTAGACTGGTTCTGTGGGTCTTGACCACACGGGTCAAAGGAGAGCGATCACTGGGATCCAGCTCACTGGAATCAGAGTCAAAACTAGACAGCTGGTCCAGCTCTCTCTGAATGCTCTCATCCAGGTCCTGTTGACAAAAGAGAGACTATAAAGATAATGTACTGAAAGTTGGAGTTTGTGATTATCATTGGGATATAGTATACATTACATTACAATTTATTTAATAAGGATCCAGTTATTATCTTTAAATTACACCAATCACTCAACTCAAATCCTAATATTAACTGGGTATTTCTTTCCTTAAAGGTAAGCCGAATTGTGTACCTTGATGTCCGTCAGGATGTTGGTGTTGGCCAGTGTAAATGCGTTGATGTCCTTGGGCTCTCTGATGAAGCAGTCGAGGCGTTCTGAGAAGTCAACAACGTGGTGCTCTGTGGAGTCTATCTGTCTCAGAGCTGCCCCCAGAGAGCTGCCTCTCCTATGCAGAGCTGACTGCTGGCCTCTCCACTGCTTCATCAGCTCAGCTTGGTCGTGCTCCACACTCACACCACCATCACCCCTCTCCCCACTGTACTGGGAGCTCTGAGAACACTGGTGGCCAAACTCAGGCCACAGAGACTCTGTGTCCTGGCACAATGTCTGGATGAAAGAAATATAATCACTCATAGAAAAAGACAAAAACCTTCCAACTAAAAGGCCCGTGGAACTAAGAGGTCAAGTAATATGCAGTGTACCTGTATCTCCTGTAGACGTGTGTGCAGGTCTTCGAGAGAGACTGAGTCAGCGGCCAGGTCTCTCTGGGAATTCTGCTCGATCTTGGCTAGTTGAGCCTGAACAGTCTTCTTAGTAATGTCATATCTGAGGGAGAAATTAGTCAGCATGATGAAGAAACTGATCAGTTGAGGTTTATTGTGATATTTCCAGTGCTGGTTAGTGCCATCAACATAGCCTAAGTTCCAGACTGTTTTGGAATTAAAAAAGAAATGATCATTGCCTTGTTTGGTAATTCAACAACAACAGAGTTGATTAAGGCAAGAATAGACTTACACTCACCAAGCCGCAAGCCTACCTTTCTAATGCCTCCTTTTTGGCAGGATCCTCTATGACTGCCTGCTTGTCAATCTCCTTCTCGTCAATCACCCTCTTCTCAACAACCACTGTCTTCACAACAACTTGTGAAACCTACAAAAGAGAAATGATCAGATACATTATTTCTTAAATCAGTGCATGTGTCTTTATCATAGGTACTATAGGTACCAGGTCCTACCTCAGTTGGGCCTGGAGGTTTGTCACTCTGCACTGTAGATTCCCTCTGTGGGGTCAGATCTTTCCCCAGGTCAAGAGGAATTCTATTGGAAATGTTTTGAAAAAACAATCCAGTCACGTATTGCAATTGCAATTGTCAGTCATACATTTTGAAGCTAATGTCTTGTTCACAGACCCGGCCCTGGTCGTTCTGCCACCCTAGGCAGACAAAACAAATTGCCGCCTTCCTCCCCTGCAAAACTAGAATAGTGTAGCCTACACTGTGTGGCCCGAATGGAATTTTATGAATGTCCATCCATGTGGTAGGCCTACCGTTTGTAAAACAAGCAGATACATTGGCTTTATTGGCCCTGATTACTGTGACTAATTATTTAGGCTATTTAAGCTCTGCATCAGCTACCCAACTCTATTTTCAAATAGAATCCATGTGTTTACACAGTGAGAAATGCAAAAGTAGTTTATTTTTAACTATGATGCATCTCGTAAAATGAACTTGAAATCACTAATCATAATGACAATTTAGCCCAGGGGTGAATCTCCCCGACAGTATTTGCGAGTAGTATGATTGTCTATTCTATATTGTCCATTTTATTTGAACCTGTCCTGTTTTAGGATATATTGTTTGTTAACATGTCCTATTCAAATCGAAAAGCATTTGTTATTTGATTGGGCGCTAGGTTAGGCTATTTGATCTGAGAAATGTCCATGATGTAAAAAGTGTGACATTGTCATAAATGTGTTCTCCAGCCTGTAGGCTACAGACAACGCCACAAACTCTTTCTACCATAGTCTATAAGCTAAATGATTTATGTTTTTGACGGAACGTTGGTTGAGCGCCACAGCAGTGCGTCTCTCCAACAACACCCTGCAGAGGAGTATGGGGCTTGGACAAGCTAAATATTTTCCGCCCATCGCCTTTGACAAAGTGGGCACTGCTTATCACGGGGTAGCATCAGTGCTCAACTAAATAGCCCATATGTCACTGGGTGAGAGAAATTGTCATTGTTTTTGGGCAGGATTATGTTAGGTGTTAGGTGTTATGTGTTGTTGGAGGTGCGTCTTGGTCAGTTTAGCTCTGAAAATGCTGCCCTCATCAATCTGCCGCCCCAGGCGGCCAACTAATCCTGTCTAATGGGCCTAATCCTGTCTCTCTCCTCTGTGTCTCACCCAGGTGTGTCGGGGGGTGGTGTATCCCTGTCCCCACTGAACTGACGCTGGATGGCGGCCAGTCTTTTCTCACACTCCCTGAGCTGAGCCTGGGCCAGACGGTGGGCATCCTCGGGGCTCAGGGTGTCACACAGCTCCTTCAGGGCCTCCAGGTGCTGCCCAGCCTGGGCTAGGCTGCCCTCTGCAGAGAAACACGCCTGGAGTGCAAGAGAGTCATCAGTCTACAGGTGTCTGATGTACTGCCACTGTCGACCCAACAGGTGTCAACAACCCACAGGTGTTTGAAAACAACCCACAACTCCCAGCAGAGTATCATTTTGGAAGTTATTGCCTACTACATAACTGTCTCTTGCATCTCCCGAGACCAGAATCCTAACTCAACAAAGGGGAGAGGAGAGCTACTCGTGGAACCAGAAAGTTGTAATTCAGTCAAATCGGGTTAAAAGTCAGCGCCTTCAAAATGTCAAATCAACCCATTAGTTATATGAAATTCTCTGATCTAGCATCAGGAAGCAGATATTGCTTAGTTACCATTTATAGAACTTCAATAGATGAATAGAGAGCAGAAGACCCCCCAAAAATGTGCATGCAGTTTTGACACCAGTTCTTTCATGCACCTGTCCACCAGAGCATGCAATGGGGTTAGTGTTAGGTTATAGTTATTTTACCTTCGCTCTGGATGCTAATTTTGAGTTAAAGTGCATCTCACACTGCAAGGCAGCTGTGTTAAAGTATTTTCTCTTAATTTCAAATCGTAAATGCTGCAAAAACGCCGCTGTCTCAGCTCTCACAGCCTAGAGGACAAAAACCAAAAGCATACACAAACTTAATCTGATGACATACAGCAGAATGCTTGTTAGGAATTTCATTGCTCATACGAATAACAAAACAGAGTGGAGTAAATTCAAAAATATTCAGAACAGATTTTCATCCAAGTGAATATCACACAGACATGCAGTGTGGAATTAATTCAATATAATTAGGGACAAGATGGTCATACACACAGAATGATATGCTTTTGCTATCTGCAAAACAAATTCATGCAGTCTCTACATCCTAAAATACACACACACACACACACAGACAGACAGACAGACAGACAGACAGACAGACAGACAGACAGACAGACACAGACACAGACACAGACACAGACACAGACACAGACACACACACACACACACACACACACACACACACACACACACACACACACACACACACACACACACACACACACACACACACCCTACCTCCCATTGGGTCCTGACAGACTGTGTGAAGAACTCCATATCTCTGAGCTGAGGCATGGTGCAGAAGGCCTCCATACCCTCTGCTGCCCTCAGGAACACTTTCAACAGCTCAGGGTCCAGGGTCCTCAGGGTCTCCTGGTTGAGGGAACACAAACACAATTAGACTGGGTAATAACGGAGCTTTAGAACAACTATAAACCAAAAAAAAGTATTCAAATTCCTTACCTCCTTAACTGAAACTTGTTCGATAGATATGTGTTTGTCTTTGAAGACATTAATGGCAGCCAGGATGTGCTCCTGCAGGCAGTGCTTGGCCTCCTCAAACTGGTTCCTGGCCAGGGCCTGAGCTTTGGCATAGGCCTCGGTGTAAGCTTGGGGTGGGGCCTGGGCCAGAGCTGGGGGTTTCATCTGGAGCTCTGGGGAATCTGGTGGTGACTGGGGAAGGAGATGAGGCTCGAAAAGGACCTGGGGCTGGGTCTTAGGCTGGAGCTGAAGCTTGACCTGGGGAAGAGGCTGGATATTGGGCTGGGGAGGTGGCTGGTGTTTGGTCTGGGGCTGGATACTGGGCTGGGGTGGTGGCTCTGGTTGGGGCTGGGGCATGGGCTGGATCATGGGCTGGGGCTGAGTCTGAGGCTTGGTCTGGGGCTGTGAGTGGGGTTGAGGCTGGATATGGGTCTGGGGCTTGGGCTCCATCTGGATCTGGGGCTCAGGCTGTGGCTGAGGGGGGGGTTGAGGCTGAAGCTTGGGCTGGATCTGGGGCTGAGAATGAGGTTGAGAGTGGGGCTGAGGCTGAAGTTTGAGCTGGGTCTGGATCTGGGACTGAGAATGAGTCTGAGAGAGGGGCTGAGGCTGCAAATGGGTTGCGGGTTGAATTTGGGTCTGGGGAGGTGGCTGAGGCTGGAAATATGGCTGGGGTTGAATTTGAGGCTGGGGATGGGGCTGGGCCCATAGCTGCTGTTGGAACTGGCCTTGCTGGGCCTTAACATTGGTAAGGTTGTAAGCTCTCACCTGAGGCTGCTGTTGAACATGGCTTTGGGGCTGTATTTGGGCTTGAGGTTGGCCATAAGGCTGGCCATAAAGATATGCCTGGGGGGCTTGCTCTGGCCTGATTGGGGCCCATTGCTGCTGTGGAGCTTGACCTAGTGGGCAAACCTGAGGAAGAGGGTGACGTTGGACCATGATGGGCTGAGGATAGGCTTGTGGCCGTGGTTCAGGTCTGACTGGGGTTACCTGGGGATGACCCTTTGGCTGAGGGTAAATTGGGCTGAAGGGTCTGACTGGGGCCCATTGTTGGGGTTGAGCCTGAGCAGGGGAATAAGGATGAGGATGAAGTTGGACCTGGGGGTGAGACTGAGCTTGAGGGTAAGGCTGGGCCTGGGGGTGAAGCTGAGCATGTAGGTGAAGCTGGGCCTGAGGTTGAGGCTGGACATGAGATTGAGGCTGGGCCTGGGGATGAGGTTGAGGATGAACTTGAAGGTGAGGCTGAGCCTGGGGATGCGACTGGACTTGAGGATGAGGATGGGCCTCGGGCTGGACTTGAGGATAAGGCTGAGCCTGGGGGTGAGGCTGGACATGAGGGTGAGGTTGTGCCTGGGGGTGAGGCTGGACATGAGGTTGAGGACGGGCCCGGGGTTGAGGCTGAACTTGAGGGTGAGGCTGAACTTGAGGGTGAGGCTGGGCCTGGAGTTGAGGCTGAACTTGAGGGTGAGGCTGAACTTGAGGGTGAGGCTGGGCCTGGAGTTGTGGGTGAGCCTGGGGGTGAGACTGGGCCTGTGGATGCAGGCCCAGCCGGTGCGTCTCAGTGAGTGTTTGTGGCAGCCTGACTGGGGCCCATGCTTGGGGATGTGGTTGGGCCTGAGCTTGAGACTGTGGATGCATCAGTTGATGAACCTGTGGCTGTGGTTTCTGGACCTGTGGCTGAGGTTTCTGGACCTGTGGCTGGGGTTTCTCTTGAGTCATCCGGGATTGAGACATGGCCTGCATCTGTGATTGTGAGTAGGTCACAGGTTGAGATTGAGTTATGGGCTGGGGTTCAGTGTGAGTCATGGTTTGGGATGGAGCATGGATAATAGTCTTGGGTTGCTGTTTGGCTTGGGCCGTTGGTTTAGGTTGAGTGTGGCTCTTGGTCTTTGCTTGGGGTTGGGTCAGAGATTGGGCAGGAGGCTGGCCATAAAGATATGCCTGGGGGACTTGCTGTGGCCCTGCTTGGGGTAGAGCCTGAGCACTAGACATGGCCTGTGATTGAGAAGGAAACATAGTCCTGGCTTGTGCCTGAGGCTGGGGCCTGGGTGTTCCTGCAGGCTGTGGAACTACCTGGACAGGGACTTGAGACATGATTGGTTTCTCTGGCTGTTGTTGAGCCTGTGTTTGATTAGAAGCCTGGGCAGGAGCTTGGGATGGAGCCTGGGCTGGAGCTTGGGATGGAGCCTGGGCTGAAGCCTGATCCTGATCCTTGACCTTCTTCTGGAGCCAGGGTCGGTTCTTCATGGCCTGAGGTTGCTTCTTCCAGCTCAGCATCTCTTCCTTGGTTAGAGGCTGCTTCTGTGTCTTTTCCGGTTGCTGAGATGGAGTCTGTTTCTGGGCTTGTGCTGATTGTTGGGCCTGTTTCTGGCTTTGAACCTGCTGCTGAGCAGATATTTGTTGTTGAGATAGAACCTGTTGTTGAAATAGTACTTGCTGAGAGAGTACTTGTTGCTGAGAGAGTACTTGTTGCTGAGAGAGTACTTGTTGCTGAGAGAGTACTTGTTGCTGAGTTGGACGCTGTTGTTGAGATGGTGGTTGCTGCACTAGTGGTTGTTTCTGGGTTAGGGGTGGAGAGTGTTTTTTGCTCTGGGCAGCAACCTGTGGCTCTGGAGGTGACTGTGCTCGGCCCTTTGACTGAGTCACAGCTTGTGCATAGGAATACAGGAGTGGAGGACTGGGACTTGCCTTCTTCTCTCTGTATTCCTGGACTATAATCTGTGGTATTGGTGGGTGTTGGGCCTGAGCTTGAGCTTGTGGTTGAGTAGGGGAAGGCTGGGACTGGGGCTGTGGTTTCACATCAAGCTGAGATGCTAATTGAGCAAAGGCCTGAGTTGCATGCCTGGCAAGAGAGAGTGATAGAGACTGTTCGGGTTGAGTCCCCTCTTCAGGCTGGATGAAGATCTTGGGTGGGGGCTGGTCTTCTGTGGGGCTTTGGCTTCTGTCTCTTCTGGCTCCCAGAGAGCTCAGCATCCCAACTGCCTCCTGTAATTAAATCAAAGATAGCTGTGTCAATCACAATTTCTCTCAAGGTCAATAAAGGAAAAAGGAAAGTGATAAGAGATGTGAGAGAGGGAATACTGGCCTGTGACTGAGCCACGGCAGCTCTGACTCTGTCCTGCATGGCGGAGACAAGGAGATACTGGAGGGGAGAGTTCTTCTGTCCTGTCATCACCATCACCTGCAGATCCTGCTCCTCAGTCACCACCTGACCCTCCAGCTGCAGCCCACGAGAGATTAGCACCTGGAGAGAACAGCAAACACTATGAGCACCACTAAATTACAAAAGTAAATGACAATATTCATAAACAAGGTAATACTCTGATCTTCACCCAGCACATAACTATCAATGCTTGTCTAGCCCCTGTGTTGAACATGCTTACATACCTTGTTACTACATTCCTAACCAGGCTAGCTAACTATTCGAGTAAAGCTACTGCTGTTTACCTTATTCCTTTGGCACTTATATGATGTTTTCCTTAGTCTAGTATGTTACTATTGGCCCCTGTCTAAGTCTTACCCTGGCGCGGGGGTCCTGGCACCGTGAAGCCCTGCGTTCTCCTGCCTTCAAGATCTGGTAGAGGTCCCGGGCCTCTGTCTCCCAGTGCAGGAGCTCTGCCAGGCGGCAGTCCAGACCAGACACACTGTGCTGCAGCTCCACACACACCTGCTCAGCCTCAACCAGCGTCTGCATCACCTACAGACACACACACACACACACATAGAAACAAACAGCGTACACATTCATTACCGCAAACAAAAATCTTACGTAATTTGGTCAGATGCTCGATTGTGTTTATGTAGTCTGTCCACGCGATATTAAGAACCCACAGACCAGAAACAGGACCGTAGGCATAAAACAAGGTTATTTTCATATTTAAAGTAAATATACGAAGGAAGTCATCATCCTCACCTCAGGTAAAGCCAGCTTCAGTTTCTGTAGAGTCTCAGCTGAGCATTCTGTGGAGGGGGAGAGGGCATCCATATCCACTTCCTTTATCTTCCTCATCATGAACTGAACAAGGTAAAAATAGACAGCACCATTAAAATGCATTGTGTTGTGGAAGAAAATGTATACCAAAGGATCAATTATAGTTAGAAAACTCTGAGACCATTGTAATAATGTTGTAATAACAGTGTACCTGTAGTTTCTTCGTGTAGGTCCTCAGGGGCCCAGACATGGCCTCTACAGGTTCCTTCAGGATCTGGGTGGCCTCTCTGAAGAGGGCCTGGAGGTCTTGGGGTCTGGCTGCAGCTCCGCTGGGCACAGCTACAACAGCCTTGGGGCAAAATAACAGCTTTTTTTGAACTGAACACAATTTTCACTGAAATTGAACTAGAGAGCATAACAACATTGCATTCTCACTTTGTAACACTACTCTTGCCTATGCTGCTCTGTACCATCACTCATTCATATATCCTTATGTACATATTCTTTATCCCCTTACACTGTGTACAAGACAGTAGTTTTGGAATTGTTAGTTAGATTACTTGTTATTACTGCATTGTCGGAACTAGAAGCACAAGCATTTCGCTACACTTGCATTAACATCTGCTAACCATGTGTATGTGACAAATAAAATTTGATTTGATTTGATTTGATTTGACTTACAAATTGTGTTATCTTGATAAAGTCCGCCCAATGCAGGTTGAGCTTGCAGAGGTCATCTGCCAGAGCTCGGCTGGTCATGGGGTCAGTCAGCTGGACCAGGAAGTTCCCTACCTCATTCAGATGGGCCTGGCGGGAACTCCACTCTGACATACTCTCAGATGTTACCTAAGCAACATACAAACACCTCATCATCATTATTGCAAAATAATAATTTTGAACACTTTGTTCTTTAGGAACACATGTGGGGAACTAATGGCAATAGGTTTGTTAAGAGCAGGCATGGTATACCCCTGCATTGTGGACAAGGTTGCAGATTAGTGGAGGGTTTCTGTCTGTACCTCTGGCCTCTGTGCGAGCGTGTGGGAGGCTGAGGCCTGCTCCAGCCAAGCCTGCAGGGAGCTGTAACAGTCACAGTAGGAGTCCCAGGCAGACAGCACACGGCCCATAGTGCTCTTCACCGTAGACACTCCCTCCAGAGCCACAGCACCCTCCTCCTCCAACTCCTTCACTTGGCACATTATGTATTTGGAGTCTGCAGCTGGGGGAACAGCCAGGAAAACCTCTCTTAGATCAACCAATCAATTAACCATCAATAAATCAATTTGTGAAGAACATTAGAAAGACTGGTACACACAGTTCTTTCTTTGGCGATGTATTTTGGACCAGAACGTATTGAATTAGAACACATTACCACACACACACGCAGTCTTCTTACCTAGGGCAGATTTGCTAGTATATTTGCTTGCAACAAGCTTCAATTTAAGGAGAGCCCCCTCCAGCAAGGATGGTAGGTCCTGTTTATCCACTAACTCCTGTGAGAAAACAAATGTAGAGATTAGTCAATGACTTCATATAGGCCGGCTATAACTTATACTATTGTGAATCCAGTTTGCCTCTTGTCTACAGAAAGTCGTCAAACTCTGTCATTAAACTGGATTACTCACATGCCAGTCCTGCAGCAGCACACGCACAGCCTCCTGGGATATGTAGGGTCTCTTCCAGACACGGAGCTTGCAGCTGATCTGGCCCAGCAGGTCCAGCACTGTGTGCCGATGCTCCTGGTACTCCAGTTTGATCCCATGGTACTTGGCAGTGACTCTTACACTGGTGAACCTGAGGAGGAGGTAGAGAGAGGTGGGTTGTTGGAGGCTCTCTCGGACATTCACGCTACAGTTATGGGAAAAACAGGTAGACAAGTGCACACCTTCTCTTCATCTCTTCCAGTTTGTCAGTAGGCACCAGGATGGCTCCATATTCATCCATATTCTGGAACTTCTGAAAGTTCTTAAGTTGTTGGGGCATCTCGTCCAGGGATGTCTATAAAAAATATAAATTTTGATTGAAAGGACTAATGTTACAGGTTGGTTAAGAGGCAATTAACTTTTTTTAGTGATGCAGATTGTGAGATATTACCTTGAGCAGATCCAGTTTCTCCCTGGCCTCCTCGGCGGCGCGGGCGTGGTCCTGGGGGTCCCCCTCCTCCTCAGCCAGCGCCCCCTCAGCCCTAAGCAGCCAGCGGCCCACCATGTCCAGGGAAGCAGGCAGACTAAGGTCCAGCTCTGTCTTATACTCACGCAGCTGGGCGGGAACAATCACATAGAAATGTAACCAAGCAAACACATGAAATAACATACTCAGACACACACACAAAACAATATATTTGTGTACACTGTAAAAGCATAAATAGATGATTACTGTGAAACCACATCAACACGGAATATCATGCTTTATCAGTACACCAAGATAATTAAATTATATTGCAGGACATCATGTGATTTGACTTAGTGCATAAGATAACCAGTGTGAGGAATGAGCAGACCTTCTCGGCGAGGGCGTCCCAAGCCCCCCTGAGGTTCCTCTGTTCCTCACTCAGCTGGGGGGTGCGCTTCATGGCTGTCAGGAGAGGCATCACGGGGCGACGCTGCTCGTTAAAGGACACCACAAAGGTTTGGAACACCTGGGAGACACACAAACACATAGACACACACACAGACCCATGCACGCAAACAGGAAAAGCTCTCAGATAGTGCTGTGAGGTTAACACTATTTAAGTATCAGACTTGAATAGAATGCAAATGTTTCCCCCTAAACCATATAAAAGATAGACAGTCCAACTTTTAATCCAACTAGCAGCATCCACATACTGTACAGTACTACATACATGGTATCTCTCTGCATAGCTCTCGCCTTCTGTGGAGTCCCAGCCTTCCAGTAACTCCTGATAGGCCTGCAACAGCCAGCAGGTCACTTCCTGGGTCTTCTGATTGGTTGTGGTCTTGAGTCACAGCAAAAAGACGAATGAGTTATCAGACAAATTATGAACCAAAATAAAGCACTAACCCTACCCATAACCTAACGTTAAACTTTCAAAACACCCTTTCCACTCTATGTAGCCTGAAGATTACATTTCAAAGAACCTCTTCACATGGGAAGTGAAGTATTAGTGGGTAAGGTGGAGTAAGGTGGAGCTCAACTCTAGTATGTAAAGTTCTCTCCCTCTCGCATGAGTTGATGATTTTAAGATGTATCTTCCTTTTAAGATGTGTCCAAATAAACAGCAGTCTGTGAAACAGGCAGGGGTGAAATGAAACAGCTGATTTTTGATCGTTGTTTAGACAGTTATGGGAGAGGGAAGCCTTGAGGAAAGCCTTGAGGGAAGCCTTGGGACCAGGCAGAGGAGAGGAGATGAACAGGGTTTACCGCAGCAGCAGCAGCTCTGGAGGGTTCAGGTTCTTGACAAGGAGCTGATCTCATAAGTAGGGGTTGGAGCAGGCGAGCCTGACCAGAGAATTGACAGATAGACAGTGAATGGGGACTAGGTACTTCAGGCTTCAGGGAAGATTCTAGATAACATGACAAACTCTAATGTTCTCTCTTCCAATTCTCTTATATCTCAGAAAAGGATCCTTCAAAACAAACCCCTATAAAAAGAAATAAGGCACATCATGGGGAATTGGGCTTCAAGGGATCTGAAAGTTCACCACATGGTCTCTCATGACTTCTGAACTATCCTATACATCCAGATCACTAGAACTATGCTGAACCTCCAACCTCAGGCCGTCCTGAAACACAGCAGGAAACATGAGCTGAACAGTGGGCCTGATCTGGCATGAGTCCGCTGAGACATGAAATGAGATACCCTGGTCTCAGTGGAAATAATTACTGCCACTCTGATTTTTAAGGTGGGGAACAGCAACACACCCTCCTGTAGCTCAGGGCTGGCAGCAACCGAACAGGGAAAACAGGGTGAACTGGTTGTAAAACAACCTAATTTTTCCTCTGACTTTAATCACTCTGACATTTAGAGGTAATCTTGGCTTTGAGTAATTAAATTGTTTTCTAAAGGAAGACCGTATTCTATACAGCTCTGTTGGTATGCCTGGAATAGGTGTCATGTGTTTGTTTGTACTGCAGGTATGTTGCCATTGTGGACAGCATTGTGTTTGATTTATATTTTATATTGAGTAATGTATAGGGTATTCGTTGTTGGTGGTAAAGTATAGCTGTACAGTTGCCCCTGGGGTACTACAAACCTGAGGCCACTGACATCACAAAAATGTAGTACAAGAGATATTACTTCTGTTTCAAAACATACTAGTTACTGAGAAAACTGTTTTTTAAGTCATTTTTAAACTTCAAACCAAAGTAGAACTCCGTAGCAGTGGGGGAGGTGCTGATTGGGAATTAATTTCAGATGTCTTACATGATGTAACATGTTTCACAGAAGTCTGAGAGGTGAAATAAACAGTGCTGTAGGCAAAGTGAGGGATAGGCTACCTGGCGCAGAGGGGAGGCAGCGATGGCAGGAGTGAAGTGAGTGGGCAGGTTGACAGGAGAGAGGCTTTTAGGAGGTGTCATATAGTACATCTGAATAGATACAACAGAGAGTGAAGAATGGAAAAGGTGAGGTAGAAGAAACAGAATTCAAGTGAGAAGAATTTAGATTATACTGAAGAGTCACAACAAGGAGCCACAGTACACAGTGAACCTGAGGAAAGCCAAAACAAAAGTGGAGCAGATAGGACGTGCTTCTACATCTGCATTGCTTGCTGTTTGGGGTTTTAGACTGTGTTTCTGTATAAGTACTTTGTGACATCTGCTGATGTAAAAAGGGCTTTATAAATACATTTGATTAGATTAGCTAGGAGCAGTGTGACCAAAAATAATTTCAAATAAAAGGCCATTAAAAGAGAGTGAGTAGATGACAGTGTGGTACAAACCTGCATGTCATCCTCTGTCACAGGCATGTCTCTGGAGTACTGGAGGAACTGGGACACGTAGGTCATGATGGACTTCTCATCTGGGTCTCTCACATCGACATCTACACCAAGAAAAGTTCCTTGAGAAATTCACACTTTTGGCCAAAGCAGCTGAGACAAACAGTATATATTTTGATGCACTAAAGTGGCTTTCCAAAGCCCTGTTCATACCTGGTGCATACAGGGAGGCACCAGCTAATCTGATCACAATGTGGACACAGTGGACGTATAAGAGACACATTTCAATACAATGTGTAGACTTGACAAACCTTGATACATGAAACATGAAACTCACATGTTAGCAAGGTAGTGTAAATGAGGCTTAAAAAGCACAACAACAGAGTACATATCTGATTTAACCAGGGAACTGAGCTAGACATCAGATGCCACCCCTCCCCCTAGGTTATGTGAACACCACCCACACACCATCGGGCTCCAGTAGTCTGGGGATGCGCAGCTCGCGCTCGGCAGTGCGGAAGGCCTCCTCCAGGTTCTGCCGATTAGTTCTGGTTCTGGCCTTGGACAGGTCCACCAGGTCAGGTCTCAGGGCATACAGGATGGACAAGAAGAGCACACCGCTCCGCCAACTGGCCTTGAAGTCCTTCACATTCAGAGTACAGCCAGCCCTATGGAGGGTGCCACATTATATAATAATGGCAATAATGGCAACAGACAGAACACCCTTTCATCAGTGGATGTCAATGTGTGTGATATTGTGGAGAGGCATTAGGTCTCATCAGGAACCAAAACAATAACATCTTGAGATTAATTTGGACAGTGAATATGAGAGGTGTGAGGGCTTAAACGGGAGGGTGAGGGCCTGAGGGCCGAGGGCCTAAACAGGGAAGGGGGCTCACTTGTGGCACTGTTCCCTGACCCAGAGCAGCAGAGCTTTCTTGGCAGAGACGCGGAAACGCTGGTGTAGGGGGGAGCCCCTGGGGGGCACGGGGCTGTTGCTAGTAGAGCGGGCCGACAGGGTGGAGCGAGAGTCCAGGCTGGCCAGTGACTCCAGAGAGGACTGACGGGAGCTGAACGACAGGCTGCTGGCCAGCTCCTCAATCTGCAGGGAGAGAAGTTTATTAAAGTAGCCCAGCCGGGAACCATAGACAAAAACTACAACAACAATGTATTACCGTGGACATGTAGCTCCCGCATACATTTTCTCATAAAAGCAAGTATCTAAGAGTGATTACAGCTGATTCTGACTGAGACTCACATGATACTGCATAATGATTGTCCAGATCAAGCCTAGGATGATGGATGGTTTGCCGTCGATGATGTCGGGAATGTTAATGTTGACCAGTTTGATCTGTGTGAGGAGGGCAGCTTAACATTATCAGCGGTTCAACACAAATGGCTTTGCAACTCACATGAGCTTGGAACCAAAGCACGAAAACTCTTACCGATTTCTTCTTCAAGAAGGACAGGGCTGTTTCAATGTTGCTCCTGTGCTGAAAGATGCCTCTGCCTCTCTCCCGACTCTACAATAGACAACAACAGACATCAGAACCATAGACAATGGCAAAGGGCACAAGAGATGACAGAGGGCCATAGATACCTACAATGAAATGAGGGAGAGGAGAGGAAAATAGAAAATAAGTTATTGTGAGGAAAGGGTTGATGCTAATGTACAGGGTTAAGAGAAAATAAAAAATACAGTCCCAGAAAAAGAGGGGGAGACACTACAGCAGGTGCTCCTTGTCTATTTAGGACTAGCCTTCTAAGAGTTCACTTGAGATGAACTTGTAATGTATCTACGGTAGAGTGTGTTAAGAGTTAATCTGTGACAGAGATAGAGACTTACCATCCGCTGGCCACTCATCACCTCCAGCAGGTCCAGCAGCTTGGACCCGTCCCGGAAATCATTGAACAGGTCCAACACCATGCACGGGGGAATCCTCTGAGACAAGACCACAGAACAGCTGCTGTTAGTCTCTTTCATAAGGCATAGTGACTAATACTAAACAACCCACAGCGGTATGTGGGTCCATGTCAACCCACAGCGGTATGTGGATCCATGTCAACCCACAGCGGTATGTGGGTCCATGTCAACCCACAGCGGTATGTGAGTCCATGTCAACCCACAGTGGTATGTGGGTCCATGTCAACCCACAGCAGTATGTGGGTCCATGTCAACCCACAGCTTAGGCTCCACAACTCTGACTCAGCCCAGTGTTTGTTCTAGGTCCCAAGAAACAAAGAGATCTTCTGTTGAATCTGACAATTAATCTTAATGGTTGTGCAGTCGTCTCAAATAAAACTGTGAAGGACCTCGGCGTTACTCTGGACCCTGATCTCTCTTTTGACAAACATATCAAGACTGTTTCAAGGACAGCTTTTTTCCATCTCCGTAACATTGCAAAAATCTGAAACTTTCTGTCCAAAAATGATGCAGAAAAATTAATCCATGCTTTTGTTACTTCTAAGTTACACTACTGCAATGCTCTACTTTCCGGCTACCCAGATAAAGCACTAAATAAACTTCAGTTAGTGCTAAATACGGCTGCTAGATTCCTGACTAGAACCAAAAAATGTATCATATTACTCCAGTGCTAGCCTCCCTACACTGGCTTCCTGTCAAGGTAAGGGCTGATTTCAAGGTTTTACTGCTAACCTACAAAGCATTACATGGGCTTGCTCCTACCTATCTCTCTGATTTGGTCCTGCCGTACATACCTACACGTACGCTACGGTCACAAGACGCAGGCCTCCTAATTGTCCCTAGAATTTCTAAGCAAACAGCTGGAGGCAGGGCTTTCTCCTATAGAGCTCCATTTTTATGGAATGGTCTGCCTACCCATGTGAGAGACGCAAACTCGGTCTCAACCTTTAAGTCTTTACTGAAGACTCATCTCTTCAGTGGGTCATATGATTGAGTGTAGTCTGGCCCAGGAGTGTGAAGGTGAACGGAAAGGCTCTGGAGCAACGAACTGCCCTTGCTGTCTCTGCCTGGCCGGTTCCCCTCTTTCCACTGGGATTCTCTGCCTCTAACCCTATTACAGGGGCTGAGTCACTGGCTTACTGGTGCTTTCATGCCGTCCCTAGTAGGGGTGCGTCACTGGAGTGGGTTGAGTCACTGATGTGATCTTCCTGTCTGGGTTGGCGCCCCCCCTTGGGTTGTGCCGTGGCGGAGATCTTTGTGGGCTATACGCGGCCTTGTCTCAGGATGGTAAGTTGGTGGTTGAAGATATCCCTCTAGTGGTGTGGGGGCTGTGCTTTGGCAAAGTGGGTGGGGTTATATCCTTCCTGTTTGGCCCTGTCCGGGAGTATCATCGGATGGGACCACAGTATCTCCTGACCCCTCCTGTCTCAGCCTCCAGTATTTATACTGCAGTAGTTTATGTGTCGGGGGGCTAGGGTCAGTTTGTTATATCTGGAGTACTTCTCCTGTCTTATCCGGTGTCCTGTGTGAATTGAAGTATTCTCTCTTTCTTTCTCTCTCTCGGAGGACCTGAGCCCTAGGACCATGCCTCAGGACTACCTGGCATGATGACTCCTTGCTGTCCCCAGTCCACCTGGCCGTGCTGCTGCTCCAGTTTCAACTGTTCTGCCTGCGGCTATAGAATCTTGACCTGTTCACCGGAGTGCTACCTGTCCCAGACCTATTATTTGACCATGCTGGTCATTTATGAACATTTGAACATCTTGACCATGTTCTGTTATAATCTCCACCCAGCACAGCCAGAAGAGGACCCACCCCTCATAGCCTGGTTCCTCTCTAGGTTTCTTCCTAGGTTTTGGCCTTTCTAGGGAGTTTTTCCTAGCCAACGTGCTTCAACACCTGCATTGCTTGCTGTTTGGGGTTTTAGGCTGGGTTTCTGTACAGCACTTTGAGATATCAGCTGATGTACGAAGGGCTATATAAATACATTTGATTTGATTTTGAGTGCTGGCCAGACTCCACGGGGTGGGAGGGCTGGGGGGGACTTCTGTTGCTGTCTGTCTGTGTGTGCTCTCTAAACCACGCTCCAAGGGGCTATATTTACATGATTCCACCCTGCCCCTCCCCTGACGCATGCACAACTGACCTCTACCATGAGCAGGAGATCAACACAACCCTTCTCTCCAGGTGGATGAGTGAGTGAGTGAGTGAGTGAGTGAGTGAGTGAGTGAGTGAGTGAGTGAGTGAGTGAGTGAGTGTGAGTGAGTGAGGCGTGCTAGTGGAAGACATACAGTATTGCAGACAGTGTTACCTTTGAGAGCTGAGCATTGATCCAGTTGGTGAATGTTCTCTTCTGAATTTGCTCTTGCTCCACTATGAAAGGGAGAGGCAAAAGAAATATGACAATATTGTATCATATTTGACATAAATAAACACCCAAGAGTACATATGTGATGCATTCAAATCCTGAAATATAGCAGCAATACGTTTTCTTTAATATACAAGCCTTCAGTAAGGCTCAAGGTGCTGCCAGAGGGTTCCTAGCTTTTTAATTGCGCCACAATCATGGTCACATGTCTAACATGCTGCTGAACACATCCAATAACTTCCCTCTTACCCATTTAAAGTTATATCGGCCAGGTAGCCTAGTGATTAGAGTGTCGGGCTAGTAACCCAAAGGTTGCAAGATCAAATCCCCAAGCTGACAAGGTAAACAATCTGCTGTTCTGCCCCTGAACAAGGCAGTTAACCCACTGTTTCTAGGCCGTCATTGAAAATAAGAATTTGTTCTTAACTGACTTGCCTAGTTAAATAAAGTTAAAAATATAAACTTCCAGCTTTACTGGCAGAGGCCCACTCACCATTATATATCTCTACAAAGTCCATCAGGTCCATGACTGAGTGAAGCATCCCAACATTAGTCAACTATCCCCAGCTTCTCACAAACACCTCAAACATAGTATATTCCACTTCCTCTGTAACAGATCTTCTATACCTTCAACTGTCTTCAAAATAGGTCCTTGATATCAGAATGGTGATGTGTTCATCTGATACTTGCTCTTTCTAGCCCACTTGATGTAGGCCCTCTGTACTATTGTGCACCACTAACTACTCCATGGTAAGCCCCTATCCAAGTCATCCCAGTCTTTTCTACTGAGCTCTGTGATAAAAGGACAGAGACTGATAGACCCATTAAGCTGTTTTACAGAATGCCAGTCTTGGCTCCAGTCGGTGTCTAATGTTAATTATAAGGACCTGCTCCAAGTGTGTGACTCAGGTCTATTCCTGTTTCTGGAAGGATGTGGACTGTGGTGTGAGGGGATGACAGAGGCTCGCCTCATAGGAGACTGTTACTGATTACTGCCGAGGTGTGGTGGTCTCTCAGGTGCTTATAGCTGCCAAAGCATCACCCAAGTGGGTGCTACACATTCAGTGGTGGATTTTCCAGCCTACCTACAGAGGAGGAGTACGCCTAGCTGTGAACTTCAGAGACAGGTCATTGATGAAAAGCTCCGGGCCTGCCTGTCTGACTGATGTTTCTCCCTCCCTGGCCGTACCATCGAAGTCACTTCCAATCAAACTATTCATTTTCTGAATTGCAACATCCGCATCGAGCTAAAGGCTAGAGCTGCCGCTTTCAAGGAGCGGGAGACTAATCCAGATGCTTGTAAGAAATCAGGCTATGCCCTCAGACGAACCATCAAACAAGCAAAGCGTCAATACAGGATTAAGATTGAATCCTATTACACCGGCTCTGACGCTCGTCGGATGTGGCAGGGCTTGAAAACAATGATGGACTACAAAGGGAAACCCAGACGCGAGCTGCCCAGTGACGCGAGCCTACCAGACGAGTTAAATGCCTTTTATGCTCGCTTCGATGCAAGCAACACTGAAGCATGCATGAGAGCACCAGCTGTTCTGGATGACTGTGTGATAACGCTCTCGGTAGCCGATGTGAACAAAACCTTTAAACAGGTCAAAATTCACAAAGCCGCTGGGCCAGACGGATTACCAGGACGTGTACTCAAAGCATGCGTGGACCAACTGTCAAGTGTCTTCACTGACATTTTCAACCTCTCCCTGACCTAGTCTGTAATACCTACATGTTTCAAGCAGACAACCATAGTCCCTGTGCCCAAGGAAGTGAAGGGAACCTGCCTAAATGATTACCGCCTTGTGGCACTCATTTCGGTAGCCATAAAGTGCTTTGAAAGGCTGGTCATGGCTCACATCAACAGCATCCTCCCGGACACCCTAGACCCACTCCAATTCACATACCTCCCCAACAGATCCACAGATGACGCAATCGCACTCCTCACCTCGACAAAATCAACTCCTATGTGAGAATGCTGTTCATTGACTACAGCTCAGCGTTCAATACCATAGTGCCCACGAAGCTCATCACTAAGCTAAGGACTCTGGGACTAAACACCTCCCTCTGCAACTGGATCCTCGACTTCCTGATGGGCCTCCCCCAGGTGGTAAGAGTAGGCAACAACATGTCCGCCATGCTAACCCTTAACACTGGGGCCCCTTAGAGGTGTGTACTTAGTCCCCTCCTGTATTCCCTGTTCACCCACGACTGGATGGCCAAACACGACTCCAACACCATCATTAAGTTTGCTGATGACACAACAGTGGTAGGCCTGATCACAGACAACGATGAGACCTATAGGGAGGAGGTCAGAGAACTGGAGTGGTGCCAGGACAACAACCTCTCCCTCAATGTGAGCAAAACGAAGGAGCTGATCATGGATTACAGGAAAAGGCGGGCCGAACAGGTCCCCATTAACATTGACGGGGCTGTAGTGGAGCGGGTCAAGAGTTTCAAGTTCCTTAGTGTCCACATCACCAACGAACTATCATGGTCCAAACATACCAAGACAGTTGTGAAGAGGGCACGACAGAACCTTTTTCCCCTCAGGAGACTGACAAGATTTGGCATGGGCCCCCAGATCCTCAAAAGGTTCTACAGCAGCACCATCGAGAGCATCCTGACCGGTTGCATCACCGCCTGGCGCTACAGAGGATAGTGCGAACAGCCCAGTACATCACTGGGGCCAAGCTTCCTGCAATCCAGGACCTAAATAGGCCTAAATAATAGGCAGTGTCAGAGGAAAGCCCAGAAAATTGTCAGAGACTCCAGACTGTTTTCTCTGCTACCGCACGGCAAGCGGTACCAGAGTGCCAAGTCTAGGACCAAAAGGCTCCTCAACAGCTTCTACCCCCAAGCCATTAGACCACTGAACAATTCAGAAAAATCACCACTGGACAATTTACATTAACACTCCCCCACTCCCCGTACACTGCTGCTACTCGCTGTTTGTTTGTTACCTATGCATAGTCACTTCGCCCCCACCTACATGTACAGATTACCTCAACAAGCCTGTACCCCTGCACACTGACTCGGTACCGGTGCCCCCTCTATATAGCCTCGTTATTGTTATTCTTATTGTGTTACTTTTTATTATTACTTTTTATTTTAGTCTACTCTGTAAATATTTTCTTCTTCTTGAACTGTACTGTTGGTTAAGGGCTTGTAAGTAAGCATTTCATAGTAAAGTCTACACTTGTTGTATTCGGCGCATGTGACAAATAAAGTTTGATTTGACTTGATCATCATTTACATTTGACATTTTAGTCACTTAGCAGATGCTATTATTCAGAATGACTTACACAAGAAATTAGGGTTAAGTGCCTTGCCCAAGGGCACATCGGCAGATTTTTCCCCCACCAAGCCAGCTCAGGGATTCGAACCAGCAACCTTTCGGTTACTGGCCCAAAGCTATTAACTGCTAGGCTACCTGCTGTGGAAGACCATCTCCCATCAATTGCTAGCTCCCTGAAATAATTTTGGTTTGTTTTTTAAAGCGACTTTATATTCTGTACGAAAAGCACTATAACAAATAAATATATTATTATTACAAGAAAAATAGACATGGTCGATTTTAAACTTTCAAACATATTCTAACAGTTGCAAACATAGGTGGATGCCTTCCATATGAGCATTCAACAAACATCTGTGAAACAAATCTTTCATGATAAATGCTGAGAAGTTCAACATTGGCGTGTCAAGAAGAAGAAATCCGAGAGTTGGCACACACTTGCTGGTTTGCCAATCAGTTTTAAAAAACAACTTTCCAAATGACTGAAATCACAGCCTTTTTGAGCAATGTTGTTTTCAACCTGCTCAACATAGACACACAATTAAGGTACAGTAGCTGGGGTGTATTCATTAACTGCATACCGTTGCGAAACGTTTTGCAACAGAAACTGTTTACCGTTTACTCTCGTAACCAAACAGAAGCAAACAGAGCAAATGGAACCAGGCAGAGTTTCTCTGTCCAGTGTCTGTGTTCTTTTGCCCATCTTAATATTTTCTTTTTATTGGCCAGTCTGAGATATGGCTTTTTCTTTTCAACTCTGCCTAGAAGGCCAGCATCCCGTAGTCTTCACTGTTGACGTTGAGACTGGTGTTTTGCGGGTACTATTTATTGAAGCTGCCAGTTGAGGACTTGTGAGGCGTCTGTTTCTCAAACTAGACACTAATGTACTTGTCCACTTGTTCAGTTGCGCCCCGTGGCCTCCCACTCCTCTTTAAATTCTGGTTAGAGCCAGTTTGCGCTGTTCTGTGAAGGGAGGAGTACACAGCGTTGTACGAGATCTTCAGTTTCTTTGCAATTTCTCACATGGAATAGCCTTCATTTCTCAGAACAAGAATAGATTGACGAGTTTCAGAAGAAAGTTCTTTGTATCTGGCCATTTTGAGCCTGTAATTGAACCCACAAATGCTGATGCTCCAGATACTCAACTAAAGAAGGCCAGTTTTATTGATTATTTAATCAGAACATCGTTTTCAGCTGTGCTAACATAATTGCAAGAGGGTTTTCTAATGATCAATTAGCCTTTTAAAATGATAAACTTGGATTAGCTAACACAACGTGCCATTGGAACACAGGAGTGATGGTTGCTGATAATGGGCCTCTGTACAGCTATGTAGATATTCCATAAAAAAGTAACCTGTTTCCAGCAACAATGGTCATTTACAACATTAACAATGTCTACACTGTATTCCTGATCAATTTGATGGTATTTTATTGGACAAAAAAAATGCTTTTCTTTCAAAACAAGGATATTTCTAAGTCACCCCAAACTTTTGCATGGTAGTGGATGTTCTGAAGAAAACTGTAATTGGGCAGTCATAAAGGAATTGATATTTGACACACAATCACAACAAAGTGAGAAAGAGACCTGATCTGGCCTGAGAACCAGTCTCATCTGACAAGGTCAGGTATTTGGTCAAATGAACAGCTGACAAAGCATTATGTTGAAGTATGACAGTTGTAACAAGTAGACTAATATATTCTGTTTTCCAATACATGATATTCTCTTTGCTCAAGAAAAGTTCAACCCCCAGAAATCACAGATTTTAGAAATGTAACAGCCATACAAACTAATGTCAATGTACTCACTCATGATGTGAACAGCAGTGCTGCATCAGACAAGAAAAAAATTGAAAATTGAACAAAGAAGCTAAACCTCTTCTTTCTGCAGCTGTATAAGCATGGTTTGCATACACAATATACCATCCTTTGTCTGAGATGTGAGGTATTCTACAAGAGCAACGACAAGCAGCTATGGGATCCAATGGGAAATGTATCATTGGAATGCGAAGTTCGTTGGTGAGTGGATTCTGTATAACCACCAATCACCCTGCCAGCCTGCTGTGCTGCGCCTCCTGGGGAGGCAGGTGAATGGTATCACCTCAGCTCCACCCATCCAAAAAGTTAAGGCGTGGTGGATTTGGTCCTGCCTGCCCAAACAAAACCCGGTTCTCAAGTCGTCCTCCAAGTGCCATCACAAAAGAGAAGAGTCCATCAAAGAGGGGTGCTGCATTACCTGCTTTAGATCATTAATGATTTTATCTATCTGATGATACAACGTCCATTATGTGTATCTCTAGATATCCCTGGACATGGGACAGTCTGTGATGAAAGCTGTTGTTGCCTACAGTCTGAGAGTGGGAGAGCTTAGCAAACAGTGGAGAACCTCTTCTAACTCAACTAGTCGCTCACATTCAAAGGAGGGGAAGTGCTTCCCGTTCTACTGCTACTGTACATACAGTACATGTATGTATAACAAAACGTGAAGAGATTTAAGAGTCAGATCCCATCACACTGCAGCCGTATGTAAATAGTGTTCATCCATCAGGACTCTCCTTGTCCCTCAAAGTTCCACGAGGAGAGGAAACGGAAAACATTAGTCTGCATATTTTCCCAGCTTGGATTTCTACTTTCTAGGAAATGTCCTGTGTAATCCTGTTCTTGCTAATCTAGGTCTAGGAATTGACCACGGCCTAACGAGAAATGTGTGAGA